>NW_006159978.1:0-20283 GCF_000334495.1 Tupaia belangeri chinensis | reverse complement strand
TCCCCCCCTGTGAAAAAAAAAAAAAAAAAATCTTTTTTTTTTTTTTTTTTTTTTTTTTTTTTAAAGATAGCTTCTAAGGGACCAGCAGTTAGTGTAATGGCTATGTCGCTGGACTCCCACGTAGTCGACCGCGGTTCGAGTCTTGGACCCGGTGGCTTAAAGTCACGCCGGGCGTATATGCGTGCATGCCCAAGATCCCAAGAGGAGAATGGAGGAGAAGGGATTGCGGCGTGGCCATCCCCTATGGAGGGTGATTTCTCACTTTCTATCTCTCTGTCTGTCTCTGTCTGTCTGGCGAGTGCACACACCCTATAGCAAAAGCCTCTCCAAAAGAAAAAGAAAAGAAAAAAAAAGATGGCTTCTATTATAAGGACTCTCGTTCCTTTTAATTTGGTATATTAATCAAAATCTACCATTTTTCTATGAGTAAAGCCATTACTTGGATATTAGGAACCTAAAGCTGTTATGAGAACTTAATTTACACACCCAGAGCTTACTTGAGACCATGCCAGGTAGAAGCTATATGTGTGCTTGGCTCCTTTGGGAGGTGCTTTCCCATGGGTTGAGGTCACTTCCCTGTGACTTTGCAGCATATTTCAAGACAAATATTTCAGACCATTTTTCCTTCTAATATATATCATATCTCTTGAGCATGCTAAGCAATTGAAGTTTCTTAGCTCTTTCATAGTACGGCCTAATTTTCCCATCCATTTAGCATTCTACTTTGCTCTGATGAGTTGCTTTCATGGCCAGTGTCCCAAATTCTGGGGCAAAAATAGAAAAATATGATTCATTTCAAAATCTATTCTTGACCTTTTGCGAAAATATGTTTTTACCTTAGATGTATTTAATCATGAAGACTTCAAGTTACCTCTTTTTAAAGCCCTATCCAGTGTCATAAGGTGAAATGTAGTCATTTTTAGGGCTTCTAGGAGATCTTGGGAGGCTACAAGGTTTGTGAGTAAGAATGAAAAGTTTTCCTAGTTTGGTTACTTTTCAAAAGTTACTCTTGAGAGTAGCTTTATAACCTATATAGGTGGTGCTTGCTTTGTATGTGGCTACATTTTTGTGTGGGTACACTTGTATCTTACCCAGTTTTTCTTGGTCGTATTTTGGGCTATTGTCAGGCATTTATAGCAGAACAGTGACCCACTTTGTTCTAAAAACAGCTTGTGCTCTTTGGTCCTTGGTTTCCAGACTCAATTAACATTAAAATATTTTCCTTGCTTATAGTTAATTAACATAGATATGTTCTATGATGACCATATTATTTTGTATTGAATTTTACATCAGCCTCAGTATTGAAGAGTTTGGTGGTAATTCTCCTGTGGCACAGTCTTTGGCTTGGCCTGGTCTATTGAAAAAGAGGGGCTGTCTAATGACATATAAGTGGATATTTTAGCTTCAGGCTTTTTTGTTCTATTTTGTAGGTCTCCATGGAACTCTTTCATCAGTCTAGAATCTCAGTTTAACCTGTCTTAGAAAGTTAGTCTTGCCAATAAGTTTTATTCTTTATGAGGAAGCTCATTTATCTCTGGATTTTGGGCTGCCTTCCTTAAATTTGAAAGTCTGTGTGTTATTTGGAGAAATGTAACTTTGAAAAGTAGGCAGTTGTGTCAAATTTGAAAAAGTCTGAAACTGGAAATTTTTTTTTTCTATTAGCATCTCATATTCATCTAAGAACATCATTTAGGTTTACTGGTTTATATTTTGTCATCTATCAGAAGTTCTTTATCATAGGTTCAAGGAAAAGACCCTTCAGTGGACATCACTCAGGACCTCGTGGATGAATCTGAAGAGGAGCGTTTTGATGATATGTCATCACCAGGTTTAGAGTTGCCATCTTGTGAATTAAGTCGCCTGGAAGAAATTGCAGAACTTGTGGCATCATCTTTACCTTCCCCCCTTCGTCGTGAAAAACTTGCACTAGCACTGGAAAATGAGGGTTATATTAAAAAGCTCTTAGAGCTTTTTCACGTGTGTGAAGATTTGGAAAATATTGAAGGACTGCATCACTTGTATGAAATTATCAAAGGCATCTTCCTCCTGAATCGAACTGCTCTTTTTGAAGTTATGTTCTCTGAGGAATGTATAATGGACGTCATTGGATGTTTAGAGTATGATCCTGCTTTATCACAACCACGAAAACACAGAGAATTTCTAACAAAAACAGCCAAGTTTAAAGAAGTGATTCCCATATCAGATCCTGAGCTGAAACAAAAAATACACCAGACATACAGAGTTCAATACATACAGGATATGGTTCTACCTACCCCTTCAGTCTTTGAAGAAAACATGTTGTCAACACTTCACTCCTTTATCTTTTTCAATAAGGTAGAGATTGTTGGTATGTTACAGGTGAGTTAGACAGTTTTGTATTTCTTACTTTAAAAGATATTCTGCTTGATTGCTATCATTTAAACTGCTAATTCCCCTCAGAATTAGTTTTCTCTTCCTTTTAAGTACCTTGGAGTTTTAATTTTGTTAAAATTTAAAAGTATTTTGGTGATATTACAGAAGGTTATAATTTATACGATACAGTGAAACTATAGATTGTGTTGGAGCTGGGAAGGTAAGTGTGATAAGGAAATTACGTTTCAAGAAATTATAGGGGAATATTTATAAAATTATTGAATTTCAAATTTTATAACTGTTAACTCTATCAATTTTTCATAGAACAAAATAAGTTGGAAGGACAGTGAGAACATAGGAAAGCCAAGAAAGATATTAAATACAGAATATAATTTTTTTAAGAATTATTTAATTTTATTTATCTTTTTTTCCCCTTAATGTGCACTCATCAGAGAGGAATGGGAATGGGGGCAGGGCACGTGAGAAAATAAGCTACCAGGTCCAGGACTCTGAACAGTAGTCAGCGCCTTAACCACCATGTCACTTGCTGGTCCCTAGACTGTAAATTGCATAGAACTTGTAGAAATTTCAGGTAATATATGATACAGTGGAGGCTCAGTTTTATAGGGAATGTATAGCAGAGGGGGCAAATATTTCTTAACATCTTTTAAAACTTTAGTTTCTTCATCTTAAGGATAGTGCTATTAGTGCCTACAGTATAAAGTTAACTGAAGGTTAAATGGTGTGGTGTTGAAGGTGTGGCACTTTTTTTAAAGTATGTGTTCATAATTCCTTCTTAAACTCCAGATTTTCTTTCTATAGTGAGCATATAGTCTCAGGTCTGATGTTTTAAGGTGCTTGCTTCAGAATAACCTAGGGTACAGTCCTAGGTTCTACACAGAATATGGGATCAGTGTCTCTGAACGCTGGCCAGTAATCTGCATTTATAATGCTCTCAAAGTTGAGAGCCTCTTACTATGTCATCCCATAATGTGTGTTTTGTTCTATCTTTGATAGAAGTCTGTATGGTACAAGGAAAGATTTACCATTTGCATACCCTCTGTAGGGTTGGTTGGTTTCTTTCTTTGATGCATACGATATTGTAAAAATTTCAGGTAAGTGTGAGATGACTTGGAAGGTATTCTAAGACATAACAGTAATTATTTGAAACTTGGATCTGTTAAATATAGAAAGGTTAATAGATGTCAGAAAGAGCTGCTTAGTGGCACATGTTAAAAATAAATTAGTGTATTTAATCCTCATGTCTGGACCTTTTAGGGGAAACTTTTTTGGGGGACCAGGAGGTGGCATAATGGTTAAAGCATTGGACTCCCACATGGCCGACCATGGTTCAAGTCCTGGACCTGGTAGTAACTTGAAACTCATGGCGGGCACATGTGTGCGTGCGCCCATAATCTCGAGAAGAGAATGGAGGGGATGAAATTGTAGTGTGGCCGTCCCCTAGGGGGGTGATTTCTCGCTTTTTTTCTCTGTTTCTTCTCGTGTCTCCAGTGAGTGCATGTACCCTGTAGCAAAAATCTCAAAGAAAAAAAAATGTTTAATTTTCCAGGGGACATGGTCACACTACAGTCCTTTCTCTTCCATTTCTCCTTCCTCTCAGAATTTGGGGCTTACATGCATACACAGGCATCTGGTGGTGTTTAAGTCACTGGGGCCATAATTTGAGCTGTGCTCTTGGTTTTGTGGGACTTGGGTTCCTAACCAGGGGGCTGGCCTGCTCTTTAAATTATTAGTATTTTCAGTTGCCTTGTCTTTGTCACCTTTTAAAAATAAAAATAAAAAGTACTAGTTTAGGAGCCAGCAGATGGCATGATGGTTAAGGCACTAGACACCCACGTGGCCAATGACAGTTAAGTCCTGGTCCATGGAACCGGTGACTTGAAAATAATGCTGGGCTCATGTGTGTGCGTGCCCAAGATCCCCAGAGTGTAGAGGAGATTATGGTGGCTATCCCCCCAGGGGGTGATTTCTCACTTTGTCTCTCTCTGTCTCTGGTGAGCAAACGCACCTTATGAATTAAAGTGCTGCTGTGAAGGCAGCAACACTACATGTCTTGCAAGAGGTATTTGAGGCACATTTTAAAACAGATTCCCAGGACCAGCAGTTGGCATAATGGCTATGTCACTGGATTCCCATGTAGTCAAATGGGGTTCAAGTCCCAGACCCGGTGGCTTAAACAACACAGGGCACATGTGCACCTGTGCCCAAGTGCACGTGTGCCCAAGATCCCGAGAGAATCTCGGATGGAGAAGGGATTGCAGCCTGGCTATCTCCCCAGGGGGTGACTTCTTGCTTTCTGTCTTTCTGGCAAGCTCACAGGCCCTATAGAAAAGTCCTCTCCCCAATAAAAAAACAGATTCCCGAGAAAAAACAGGTTCCTACCCACTTTGGGTACACACACATTCAGTCATACCCTCCCTTTACCATTGACTACATGATATCACGAAACATTCTTATTCTCTCTACTTCTCTACCCACCCTCAATTGCAGCAGTTGAGGTTTTTTTGTTTTTGTTTTGTTTTGTTTTGTTTTTAAGAGAGATTTTTTTGCTATAGGGTTCATGCGTTCACTGGAAGGATAGAAAGCCAGAAATCACCCTTGGGGGTATGGCCGTGCGGCAGTCCCTTCCCGTTCAGTCTTCTCTCTGGATTTTGGGCATACGTGCACACATGCCAGTGCGTTTCAAGCTGCTGGATCCAGGACTTAAACCACTGTCAACTACGTGGGAATCCAGCAACATAACCGTTCTGTTATCTGCTGGTCCCTAGAGAATCTTTTTTTAATTGTTTGATTTCCAGTTGGCAGAATATATCATATCTGGGGTACATCTTGAAATTGGATGCATAGTTTGATAACAGTTAAAACAGTATTTAACAGGGTATGGCCTGTTTTACATCTTAGAAAGAGCAAACAAAGGTGGGACTAGCCAAACTAATTCAGTGTAGCACCCAAAAAATAAGTTATCTAAGCACCTACACCTTGAGTAAGGAACTTACAATCTAATGGAAGTTGCATACACAGTCCTATATATATATGTATGTGTATATTTAGGCATTTGTAGGGATAAAATAATGTTGAATTCTACTAGCTGAGGTAGTATGAAATTAAAATATAATAGAATCTTGATGGAAAAACTGATGATGAGATAAATTAAGCAATTAATCAGAAAGATTATCAACTGCTAATTGATTGGGCTTGGGTAAACTTTTTTTTTGGGGGGGGGGGAGGTTTTCTGCTACAGGGTGCATGTGCTTGCCAGAGAGACAGAAAGCGAGAAAATTGGCCACGTCGCAATCCCTTCTCCATTCTCCTCTTGTGATCTTGGGCACGCACACACACGCGCCTGGCGTGAGTATAAGCCACAGTGTCCAGGACTCAAGTTCTAGATGTCTCTGACCTGTTTATCTATTATAGATTAATATCTTGTGAGGGTATCCTTTGAATATTTTTCAAAATAATAAATACATATATTAAGGCTGGCAGGTGGTATAGTGGTTAAGGTGCTGGATTCCCACATGGGTGACCACAGTTCGAGTTCCAAACCTGGCAGCTTGCTTCCTGTTTCCCTCTTTCTCTCTCTGATTCTTTCTGGTCAGATTTTTTTAAAATAATAAAATTAAGTAAAATAATTCTTAAAAATGTATACATATTCTCTGTATGGATAGGTTCAAATAATAGATGTTTCTTGAAAAGCTCCAAATTCAGCATTTTGAAATAATTGCATTATTTTCTATATCTTTTTCTTTTTTTGAGAGAAAAAGAAAGAGAGGTTTTGTTTTTAGGAGAGAGAGTTTTTGCTTTAGAGCATGTGTGCTTGCCAGAGAGACAACGAGAAATCTCTCCCTCAGGCGATGACCATGCCACAGTCCCTTTTCCTCAGTTCTCCTCTTGGCGAGAAATCACCCCACAGAGAGGATGGCCACATTGCAATCCCTTCTCCTCCACTCTTTTAAGCCACCAGGTCTGGGGCTCAAACCAAGGTCAGCCATTTGGGAATCCAGTGACGTAACTATTACACCATCTGCCCTGTTTTCTACATCTTGTAAAACCTGATGGACACTTTATCTTCATTTTCATTTGAGATGAATCTTAACTTTGAAGGTTAAGAGTACAGAACTCTATAAAACTAGGCCTGATGGTGTCACTGCAATAAAGCACAGTGCTTGGGGCCAGCAGGTGGCGAGGTGGTTAAGGGCTCTGGACTCCCAGATGGCCAAACTATTCAAGTCCCAGACCTGGTGGCTTGCTTTCTCTTTCTTTCTTTCTTTCTCTTCCCCCACCTCCCTCCTTCTCCCCCTCCCTCCCTCCCTCTCCCCTTCTCCCCCTCTCTGGTTGGTTGGTTGGTTGGTTGGTTGGTTGGTTGGTTGGTTGGTTGGTTAAATACATACATACATACAAATACATATACATATACATATATATATATATATACACACACACACACACATACACACACACATATACACACACACATATTATTAAAAACAAAAACAGAGTGCTCTGTGAAGCTGATCCGCATAGGAAGGTTCTGTGTTTTCCTCTTTAATTATCTTGGCATGTGTTTGTCTTTGATTTGTGGTTGAGTGGGGTGGATTGCAGCATTGATACCCTCTTAGGTATGCTCTCTTTTTCTCTCTCTGACTCATGGATGAAATATTAGGTTGTCGGGAAAATCACAATATGTTTTAAAAAACATATGGGGACCAGCAGTTAGCGTAATGGCTATGTCACTGGACTTCCACGTAGTCGACTGCAGTTCGCATCCCGGACAAGGTGGCTTAAAACTCACGCTGGGCGTGTGTGCATGCGTGCCCAAGATCCCAAGAGGAGAAGGGATTGCGGCGTGACCACCCCCCCAGGGGGTGATTTCTCCTTTCTGTCTCTGTCTCTCTCTGTCTGTCTGGCGAGCTCACGCACCCTATGGCAAAAACCTCTCAAAAAAAAAAAAAGAAGTATCTTGATTTTCCCAAAAACCAATCAGATTAAAAGTAAAAATAAGAGGGAAGCAAATTATGCATAAGTTTTGTTGGAATACAACTATACTTAGTCATTTCCATGTTGTCTTAGGGCTGCGTTCATACTGCAGTAGCAGAATCGAGTGGTTGTAGGAGAGACCAGATGGCCTTTAGAGCCTAAAATAGGCCCTCAAATAGGCTTAGGAAATAGATCCATGCCAAATAGAATAATTTTTCGATACGAATCTCCAGTTTATCCTTTAATAGCTTGCTTTTCTCCTCTCTTTTAAAAAACATTACTGGTACCATTTTTACTTTTCCAGGTATTATAATTTATATCTTATACTGTTAACACCCTTAAATTGTATTTCATATACTCTCACCTAACATAATTAAATTTGTCTTTTATCTAACAGGAAGATGAAAAGTTTCTGACAGATTTGTTTGCACAACTAACAGATGAAGCAACAGATGAGGAAAAAAGACAGGAATTGGTAAGAAATTAGATACTATGAAAAGCATAGTAATAAAAGAAACTTTATTGAGGAGTCTTCACAAATTTCATGGAAAATGCATATTCTAAAAAATACGTGCAGCCAGTAGGTGGTGTAGTGGTTAAGGCACTGGACTTCTACATGGCCGAGGGCTGTTGGGTTCCTGGACTCTGTGGCCTGAAACTCATGCCGGGGACCTGTGCCCAAAATCCCAAGAAGAGAATAGAGGCAAGAGGATTGCTGCATGGCCATCCCCCTGGGAGGAGGGGTGATTTCTTGCTTTCTCTCTCTTTGTCTCTGGTGTGCGTAAACACTCCATAGCAAAAACATAATCTCAAATAAATTAGTAAATAATTATATATGTTTTTTTACATATATGTATGTGTGTGTGTACATTTCAGAATTTTTTATACTAAAATACTGTAAGTCCATTTTTTCCATAAAGTTTTTGAAGTGCTCTTGTGTATACACTTACCCTTTTTCCTAATTTCAGGTTAACTTTTTAAAAGAATTCTGTGCGTTTTCTCAAACGCTGCAACCTCAGAACAGAGATGCTTTTTTCAAGACTCTGTCAAACATGGGCATATTACCAGCCTTAGAAGTCATCCTCGTAAGTTTGTTTCTCCTCATTTTTAATTAATGTTTTTTTAAAACTACGAAAGTAGTATTTTTATAAAGTGTAAGAATTTAATTGTAGCCAGTATATTTAATACAGTATTGAAACAGTTCTTTTTAAAAGAATTTTCTGTATTTTTAAATAATCTCTTAGCAATTGCTTAGATAAAACTGTTAAAATAGAAAGGCAAACCAGAACAAATAATTTAGGGAAAAAAATATTACCCATAAAATGAAGTTTTATGTGCAGTGGAATTTTACTTTTACATTGTGATTTTTTAAAAAATTCATTAGTTTTGATACTTGCATAGCTACAGGTTTCCATATTTTTATGATATAGGAGAATTAAGTGTTTTTTGTCTGCAGGGCATGGATGATACACAGGTGCGAAGTGCTGCTACTGATATATTCTCATACTTGGTTGAATATAATCCATCCATGGTACGAGAGTTTGTCATGCAGGAGGCACAACAGAATGATGATGTAAGTAAGAAGTTAACAGAGCAAAAAATAACCAGCAAGGTAAATATTATTTGCACTAACAGTAAGTATTATATGTATAGGAAGCTATAACTGTACTTCTTACTCATTTTTAAGATTTAAATCTTTGCTGTTTGGGAAGATTATAGTTAATATCAAATGGCATATTCCTTCCTTAAATTGGCTCCTGTCTCTGTTTATGAATTTATCGTCTTACAGGAGTTACTTGTTCATATTAATTTGTCTTTTAAATTTTCTGATATTTGTTTTTAATTCTGAATCGAACTTCCTATTTGTCTTATTTAAATCATTTACTCAATCAGTTGTTCTTCTGTATGTAATTATGAGTAACTTCCTTAGGAAAACATTGAATTTGCTTCGGACTAGATTCTCAAAATCATAAAGAATGATCAAATGGAGCAGTCTCATGAATATAGGGTTTTGTTTCTCCATTGCCTAACCATAGATAGCAAGCTAATATCTTGTTCTCTCTCTTCCTCCCTCCCTCCCTCCCTTAAACACACACTCAAACACACACGCATAGTGTATCCTGGTTTTTATGGATCATCATGTGATACATGACATTTGGAAGCCCTAAATGTGCTCTTTTGCTTTATTTTCAGATAATTAAACTAGTGATTCTTTCTTTTCCTCGAAGTAGCTTTTTACTTAGTATAGACTAAGATATTCTGGCATAAACGTCTTAAGAATAGAGGGGAAAGATACCCATTAGTGGGAAAAAAAAATCTGTGCAGAATTCTAGCACATGGTATTTTTTAAAATGAGAAAATACTTCGTTACTTGAAATTATTGGGCCAGGGTAGGTACAGACAGTACCAGTTCAAACTGTTGGATCACAATTTTCTTTTATGAAATAATCTTCTCTTGAGAACCACAATCTGTATTATTGAAAATAAGGGCTGTCTGTTGGTCTCCAAAATGCAGTAGTTGAAGTACATTGGTGTACTTTATGATACTTCACTCACATGCAGTAGGCCTCTTGATTCCCATTTTCATTCATCATTTCCATATACTGTCTGCATTTTCTCTATTCCTGTCTATTCTACCATTGCATATATAGACAAGAGGAGGAATTTTTCTCATTGCATTCTTAGTTTTTGTGTACTACTTGGGCCAGGAATACCAATCATAATACAATAGCACCTCAAAATATCCAGCAGTGTATTTTCTTTGACATTTGGAATCTTTATAATCCATTTGTTGTTCTGTACATTTTCTAAATACCGTAATCTTATTTTGCCCAATTTTAAACATTCAGGTACCAAGTAAATTTTTTTCTGAATTTATTTTTAAAGGAAACTATATGATTTCCCTTAATGGAGAACAGCTATATTGCCATAAGTTGAAGGAATCTATACAAATAGGTGTAAAGTAGAGCAGTGTTTAAAGATTTGGGCTAAATATTCTATTAAAGTTATGAACCTAAAACTTTCTTCAGAAGGTAGACTATGTTGTTAGAGAGCTGTAAAGATCAACAAGCACCGAACTGAAACTGTTTTTGCTTTCGGGAGAAGACCATATAGACAATAGAAAAAGAAACCTTTTCTTTTTGGTACTGTTTAGTGTAATGTCTCTGTACCACACTTTTTAGAAAGAAACACTGCCATATATCCTGTTAAAGAAGCGAGTCAGTCAGTCACTTCATGTTCTTTGCAGTTAACAGGACACACCTAGAGCTATGTATAATGTTGTGGCTTATGACTTATTTTTGCTATTTCTATTCTCTTAAAATTAATGATCCCTATTATGTGTATTTTTCTCACCAGGATATTTTGCTCATCAACCTCATTATAGAACATATGATTTGTGATACAGATCCTGAACTTGGAGGAGCAGTCCAACTTATGGGCCTGCTTCGAACTTTAGTTGACCCAGAGAACATGCTAGCCACTGCCAATGTAAGCCATGGATGTTTTTCCTCTTTTTCAAAGCTAGTATGTTTATTACTGATAGAGTCAGTGCAGTTAAAGTTCATGGAAGTGTTTTTGATTCCTTAGAAAACAGAAAAGACTGAATTTCTGGGTTTCTTCTATAAGCACTGTATGCATGTTCTCACTGCTCCGTTACTGGCAAATACAACAGAAGACAAACCTAGTAAAGGTAAGATATTGCAGGTTGGGAGTTGAGTTCTCTGTTCTTGAATTCTGAAACTCAATGTTGGTTTTAAGTAACATTCCTGGGGGGAGGGTCCCCTTAAAAAAAAAAGGCAGTTTTACAAGTTCAGATCATTAGATTAACATAGCTAACAGTTCGAGCCCGTTCACAAAACTGAGGATTATTTAATATGTTATAAGAATTGACATTAATCTTCTATAAAGTATTATGCTTTAAATTATTTCCCATTTGTGAATATAATAACTAAAAATATCCTATGGATTTATATGTTTTCCTCAATCTTCATTTCAAAGCTTCTCATTACCTATAAATTCCATGTTAGCTTTAACATATTAGATGCTTCCATTACAGGACTAATGGTTTTAGAAATATGTATATGTGTATATTACTGAACTGTATTATCTACAATATATGAGACTTTGAAAATAAAGTACAGGCCAGACAGTGTCATGGTGGTTAAGGCGACTGGATCCCACATGACTGACCTTGCAGTTCAAGTCCCACATTGTGCAGCTTGCAAAACTTGCTGGGAGTGTAAGCTTGTATGCCCAGAATCTCAAGAGAAGAATGTAGGAGAGGGGATTTTGGTATGGCCACCCCACCACGTAGGGTGCTTTTTCATTTTCCCTGTCTTTCTCCAGCTAGCATATGTACCCCTATAGCGATTTTTTTTTTTTTTAAGATTTTTTGCCATGGGCCACTTGCATTTGCTGGACAGAGAGGGTGGGGAAAGTGAGAAGTCATGCCCCAAAAGGGATGGTGATGCTGCAATCTCTCCCCATTCTCCTCTCAGGATTTTGGGCATGCGCACACATGCACCCAGTGTGATTTTTCAAGCCACCAAGTCTGGGACTAAAATCGTGGTTGGTCATGTGGGAATCCAGTGCCTTAACCATTTCTCCACCTGCTGGCCCCCCATAGCAAATTTTTTTAAATTAAATTTAAAAAGTAAAGAAAGTACAAGATGCTTTATTTTTCTTTATGGTGGTTTCAGGCAGATACCAGCGCCTTGTCTTCTCTGTTGTATAAATTCTAATCAAGTAAAATCTCAACTTTTATTAACCAAAATCTTTATTTTAAACCTACTGTAATCAGAGATAACTATGTAAAAAAAAGAAATGAAAATTATTTGCTTTCAGAATTTTGAAACAGTGTTTTGTTTAACAATCTCTGTAAGTTAATCCTTATCTACACAAATGAAGTACCTATGATGAAATTCATTTTAAGTTATCTGTACTCCAGATGTGTAGTAGATATAGCTAATCTTTTCCTGAATCTCAAGCTATTTCAAATTTCATTGAGGTTATGGTAGGATTATTTTTTTTTTGGCTTTTATTCTTTAGGGCCTTTAATTAATGTGTTTATATTTAGCTTAGGATATAGTTTCTCGGTCTCTGGAAATTACTTATTGAATCAGTAGTAATAAATTAATTCTCAATATGGTATATTTATCTTGTTAATATCACTTATAGAAAATACATGTTAAATTTGCTTTTTTGTGACTCTAGAATCAAATCTTTGAAGCGTGAATATTAATTTTCCCCACCAATTGTATGTATATTAGGTAAAGCTTGAAGGTTCTTTCCCAACTCACATGTTCAATTCATCTAACTTATTGTGTGCTATAATTCTATACAGTGTAAATGGGGAGGAGGTGAATAAAGTAAATATTTTCAGAGGCTTGTGCCTGGTGAGTGAAGATAAGCCAGTAATTAAAATTCATTGTGGACTCATGGTTTGTAGTAAAAGAAGCCACAAAACACACTGGGATCGTGGGAGCAGGAAGTGAGTTAATTGTACCAAAGACAAGGTAGCATTTGTCAAGATCTCCTATACTATCTGTACAGCTGTTCGGGGATGTGTTGACACATTGTAGAGTGGTCTTGTACTTTGAAATAAAGCAGGTCTGCTAGATTTTTATCTTAACTCTGCCTTTCTCATTTTCCCCACTTCGTTCTAGTTTGGTTAATAGACTCATAATTCTGTGAAACTAATTCCTCATAGGGTTGTAAATGAAATAAGAAATAAGCGCAGTTCCTGGCACATGGTAGGTATTCAATAAATGCTAATTTCCTCTTTCCTAAGTAAAATTTTGGGTTAAATAGAAATAGGGATTTTACTTGATTATAATTTGAGTTCTTGGGCAGGCCCCATAGCCTAGTGGTTAAGGGAGCTGAATCCTGCATAGCTGACCACAATTCAAATCTTGACCTCAGTGGCTTGAAAAACCACACTGAGCATATATGCATGCGTGCTTAAAATCCCAACAGGACAGAGAAGGAGAAGAGATCGCAGTGTGACCAGACCCCATTGGATGGTGCTTGCCCCCTTGCTTGCTTTGTTTCTGGCAAGCACATACACCTTCTGAAAATTTGTTTTTAAAAATCTGAACTGTTATGTTTTAGAAGGAAATTAATATTAGTCATTAAATATAATTGTCTTTGTTTATTTTAGATGATTTTCAGACTGCCCAGCTATTGGCACTTGTATTGGAATTGTTAACATTTTGTGTGGAGCACCATACCTACCACATAAAGAACTACATTATTAATAAAGATATCCTTCGGAGAGTCCTAGTTCTTATGGCTTCGAAACATGCTTTCTTGGCATTATGTAAGTGTTGTTTCTCCTAGAAATATTTACTGTCTTTATCTATTATCATGTTGGTATCTTTTAAATCTTATTGCCTGAAGCGTAGATGAAGTCACTGGAAACTAGGATAAGATCACAGGAAACCTAGGTTCTGCTACTAACTTTACCACTGATTATATAACTCTGTCCCCATTGAGAAGGTTGTTTTCCTGACTTTCTCTCTCATTGATAATGCAGCAAAGGGATTAAAGCATACCTACAAATTATATTTTACTCACATCATTAAAAACACCTTTGGGGCCAGCCAGTGGCTGTATCCTACCTGACTCAGTGGTTTGAGTCCCAGATCCAGTGACTTGAAAAACCTGCAAGGTGCATATGTGTGTATATACCCAAAATCCTGTGAGAATGGAGAAGAAAAACTGTGGCGTGGCTGACCCCTGTGGGGGTTGCTTTGTAGCTTTCTCTCTCTGTCCAGTGAGCACATGTGCCCTATAGCCGAAAACAAAACACCTCTGATCATTTTACCTATTGTTTTAGAGCAGGGGTTGTGAACTATAAGTGACCAAATCCAACCTGTGGCCTATTTTTATACACCCTAACAGCTGAAAATGGTTATTGTGTATTTAGAGTATAACTTAAAAAATAGAAAAAAGAATATGCTATGGAATCCATTATGTGATCCACAAAGCCTAAAATATGTACCATGTGAATCTAGATGCAAAAAGTTTACAGACTCTTTTAGAACAGTAGTCTTTTAACAAATTATTTTTTGGTTATACATGAGATTTTTATGGTGTTTTTGACATTAGTTTGTTGGAGTAAAACTTGGTTTTGAATTGGTAATAAGTTAATCTGAAATGTTCTTGCTTATGTAATAGCCAGACTTCTATGTAGTGAGTTTTCATATTTAAACTGTCGTAACTGGTAAGTCGGTAGACCAAATTTAACAGTACCTTTAAAGGCTCTGTAAGAGATGTCTGCTGGTAATTAACATTTGCTTTTTGGTTTTTAAGGATAACTTGGGGTGTTTTGTTGTTTTAGGCATCATAGTTACTCACTATTTGGAGACCTGAATGTATACATTTTTTTTACTTCATTTTTAATTGCTTGCTTAATTGATTTTTTAAATATTCTTAAATTATAAAAATAACATTATCCATAGGATGTTTCTTTTGTTTTACTCTTATCAAAATTTTATCTTTAAATGATGTTAAAACTAACTTCTGAAAAACACAATGAACTATCTGGATGACATTTGTTTTATTTCTTGGCTTAGTTTTTCAGGCTAGTCTACACACTACAATATGTACTGAAATAACATGTAGTCCGAATATGTCTTCTTTTTCCAGCTTATAGATATTCAGTGCAATTACTTTCTTCCAAATACCCAGAAACTTTGATATTACCTTAATAATCTCTTCCAGCCAAAGGTAATAGGTAGCATTTGGGGCATTAACTTAGATCAAGACAGCAAAAAATAAATTCATTATTTCTGTTGTACTTTACTATTGTTTATATCCATGAGCTTATTGGCACATATGGAAGAAGGGCTTTTAAAGTCATGTTCTTAACATACCTATCAGAGAAAAAGTGAGAGTACCAACACTAAAATCAGAGGGAGTTCATAACTCTGAATTGTTCTTTGAATTTAACTTGTTCAAATTTGGGAAAGGAAGTTCATAAACAGATGGGCTAGAATGGGCTAGAAAAAGTTTTCAACAGATAAGTACTTAACTACCATATTTTTTAATGTATATTTTTATGCATTTGTCACCTCTGAGATCAAGGTGATTGTTATTGTTAATGGCATGCCATTTATAATTGGTAACTCTTTTTCTGTATTTGTTTTTTCTTAATAGTGGGGGGAAATGAAGTATTTTATATTAGCGGCATCTTAGATTGATTAAGCAGGATATATAACTAGTATGATTAAGACCTGGACTCAGCTATCCAAGGGAAGAGAGTTCACTAGGAAAAATCATATGAAAATCAAATTACAGGGACCAGCAGTTAGCATAATGACTATGTCGATGAACTCCCATGTAGCCGACCGCAGTTCGAGTCTTGGACCCAGCGGCTTAAAACTCACGCCAGGCATGTGTGAATGCATGCACAAGATCCTCAGAGGAGAATGGAGGAGAATGGATTGCAGCGTGGCCATCCCCCCCCCGGGGGGGGTGATTTCTTGCTTTCTGTCTCTCTGTCTCTGTCTGTCTGTTGAGCGCATGCACTCTATAGCAAAAACCTCTCCAAAAAAAATAAATAAATAAAATTACAGCATACTAAGCACTACATGGAGGTGTGTTTGGAACATAGCAGAAGCACTTTATTCTCAGTTAATAAGACAGATCAGGAAAATGTCCCAGAAGAGGTAACTTGAGTTGTGTTACGGTCATGTGACAGTGTGACATTCTTGGAATACTCAGTTAAGATGGTAAGTGTGACAATGTGGTATGTTAGGTTGCTCTGGGTAGGAAACATGGGTTCAGAAAGTAGCAGGATATGCATCTGAAGGGGAGAGTGTTTAATATATCTCATTAATTTGTTTGTAGTATTTTAAAGAAAATACTTTGAATTAGGCCAACTGTTGGCGTGGTGGTTAAGATAGCTAGATCCCACATGGCCGGTTGCTTGGTATAAGTCCTGGACTTGGTGGCTTGAAAAATATGCCAGGGCATGTGTAGCTGCATATCCAAAATACCAGGAGGAAAGTGGAGAAGGGATTGATGGGACCATTCCCCTGTGGGCTACTTTCTCACTCCCCTCTGCCCCTCCCTGTTAGCACATACACCCTGTGACCAAACAGTAAAAAAATGTTTAAAAAGTAGATGTTTCAATCTAATGAGAACTATGGAAAGAATTGCTATAATTAAAGGAAGCCTATGTTGCCAGAAGCTAAGTACTCTAGAAGAATATTAGTTTATTATTGTTGATACTTTCTAAACTAAGGTCATCACTAAAACTAATTTTCTCAGATGACTTCTCAGTGGGCCCTTTTTACCTCGGCTTAGAATATGCCATTCATTCATTAGGATTTCTAATAACTCATGTAAATTTGGAGAAAATTAAGATATGTGTTCTTTTCAGAAAAGTAAAGTATTAGGTGTAGTTTTATTTTGGGTGTTTTTTTAATGATAGTGCATGGCCATACATGTAAGAAGCGGGGAGAGAGGGACGTGGGGAGACAGCACGCTCAAAAGTGTCTCATCACATCACGGTCCCCTTTCCTCAGCCCTCCAGCTTCTTAGCAGCATAGGTTCACACACATGTGCCTATGTGTATTCTGACTGATCCAGGAATCCAAACCTCCTGTCAGACTAGTGGCCTTTAGCACTGCTGTCCAGCACAGCACAGACTATGCCACCTAGGCTAGGCCTGGTGTAGGTTTTTTGGTGTTTTTTTTTTTTTTGGGGGGGGGGGGTTTTATAAATACTTGCTGAATATCCTTTATTTAAAACGCTGGGACCAAAAGTGTTTCCGATTTTGGAATACTTGCATATACACTAGGAGATAACTTGGGAATGGAAACTAAGACTAAACACAGAATTCACTTAAAGTTTTTTATATACTAGCCTGAAGGTAATTTTATATAGTGCTTTTTATTTTGACTGGTTTACCACATGAGGACAGGCATAAAAATTTTCTAATTATGATGTTATGTCACAGCTCAAAAAGTTATAAATATTGTAGCATTTGGGGGGGGGGAGTTTTATAAATACTTGCTGAATATCCTTTATTTAAAACGCTGGGACCAAAAGTGTTTCCGATTTTGGAATACTTGCATATACACTAGGAGATAACTTGGGAATGGAAACTAAGACTAAACACAGAATTCACTTAAAGTTTTTTATATACTAGCCTGAAGGTAATTTTATATAGTGCTTTTTATTTTGACTGGTTTACCACATGAGGACAGGCATAAAAATTTTCTAATTATGATGTTATGTCACAGCTCAAAAAGTTATAAATATTGTAGCATTTCAGATTTTGGATTTTTGAGTTGGAGATGTTCAACCTGCCTTTAAGATGCAAGTGTGTAAGTGCAAAAGGTTAACCAGTTAACTGTAAACATTTTGTGGACTTAAAAGAATTTTTTTCATATATCTACTTAATTAGTACACTTTGTCACATTTAAAGGCAAGTAATCAAGGGCATAGATGAGATTGGCAATTCTTTCTCAACTCAGTCTTTACAAGTTGTGCCAGTTTCATCGATCTTTTTCAATGGCCGTTTCAAGAGTCTTAGATCTTCCATTGTAGCTCTTTAGTTTATATCTTTATGTTGAGGGTTTTTTGTTGTTAAAAATACAGAAATTTATAAGAAGAATGAAAAAACGTTGATATAGAGACTTTCATTCAGTTACCATTATTCCATATAAAGCAAAAAACTCTCAGACTTAATACATGAAATCTCATGTTATGTAAGGTGGAGATGAATTTTTAAAAGAGATCATTCAAACTAACCATAAGAGTTCTGTGGCATGTTAATGAAAGAGATGTTACAAAAGTCCTGTGGTTATGTGGGTTTAGCCTACCCCAAAAACTTTCTCTGATTTCCTTTGAGCTTCACTGGGACAGTCTCGAAAGCAACATTTTATTCAACAGCAAAGAATAGTGGTTGGAAATTTTTGTTGCAGGTTTCTTTTCAGGGATGGGTTTGATGGAAAATACGGTGTTCTTAATGTCATATAAATAAACTGGGGGCAAGTGGAAATAACCAAAACAAAAACACCAGTAGAACCACCTTCTGTCTGCATCAGCAATTTCTCAGAAGGAGCGCTCTTGGAGTGGTAGTGGTGCCATCTGCATGTCCTGGTCTTAGTGACATCCATGAAGGGTGTTTCTTCTCACTACCTGGGAACTGTATGCAGCCAGGGTTAAGAGTGTGTGTGTATTACAGTAGGACACAAGTCTGAAGCCCACAAAGTTGGAGCATACTAGTTTTAAAATAATAGCTCTTGCCTTCATTACTAAAAGCTTAAAATTTGACTTAATGACCTCTAAGGCGTAGATTTTCTAACAAATGGAACTGCATCACAAAATTCCTTCATCAATTAAAGGATAAAAAAAATTATTTTAAAAATAAACTGAAATTTGGGGAAATCAACCCTTGTTAGGCTTTGACTTACCACACAAAGATGCCTCTTCTTGTTTAAATTGTCTTATTTCACCATGCTTGTCTTTTGAGATACTCAGTAGTTTAAAAAATAAAATGCAATTATTCTATAAACTATATGAAATTCCCTGCCCAGAGTGTTTCTCTAGAAAGATACACTCAATAAGTTGAAAATTGTTGAGGCAGTTTATAATCAACTGTACCTAATTGGGCATTCACTGTGGACCTCTTTTCTGCCAAGTAAAGAAACATTGAGCTGCTTTACTCCTCTGCCTTCCCACCCAGAAACCGTGTCAGCATGGTTGCCTGGCTACCTGCTCATGAAGGACTTGATTAATAACAAATTGGCAATTTAACGAGCCACTTCTATGAACTCCAAAGAAACCAAAATACAAACACAATATTTAATCTTGCCAACCGAAGACGATGTGACTGCATGAAGTGAGTATGCTTTTTTGAACTGTTTACAATAACTGGGGCATTAACTTACTGATAATATTGTTTAGGTAAAGAGGGCTTTGTTGAAGTCTAGCTGTTTGAGTATATTTGGATCTTGACGAATGGTGACTTTTAGTAACTCCCCATACCTCAAGATGTAAATATACCTTTTAATCTGTAAGTTAAAGCCTAATTAATTGTAAAATGCAAAATTAGGAAACAAATTAAAAAGCATACTCGCTGCAATAAGCAAAGAGGACCAACCACATTTTTAACAACATCCTCTAAATTTATCTCTAAACTATGGGAAGGCAAATTTGGGGTCATGCAGACTTTTGTGGGTTTTATAGAATTACTCCAATCACATCCACAAATAAGCCAGTATGAACTAAACTAAATGAATGAGCAGTGATAGAAAGTAACAAGAGTGTCCAGAATTGAAAACCAAATTATACAGTGGATTGCCCTAGTAAAACAATTATTTTTACTGTTTTTAAGGTCATACGAGAAGATATGTTGGCAATTTTTTTCATCTCAACTACAATATTTGTCTTAGCTTTCATTTCAGATATAAATTACATTTTTATCATTAATAACTGGTTTGTTTCCAGAATTTTTCTGGCTTTTTAAGACTTGTGTTCTATGATGATACACATATACACTACTTATAGAGTACATCTCCCGGACCCTGTGGCTTGAAAAACACTAGGCATGTGTACATTTGTGCCTAAAATCCCAGGAGGAGAATGGAGGAGAAGGGATTGCTGTCGCATCCCACCTGGGGTGATTTCTCACTCCCTGCCCCCCTCTCTCTCTGAGCACATGTGCCCTACAGCAAAAATTTAAACAATAATAAAATTCTTTATGATAACACTTTTATAACCCTTATCTTTAGGTTCACATTTCTGGAAGCGCTAATATAACACTGTGCATGAAGAATTACTGTTGTATGTTGAACAGGTTTTTGTGTTTTTTTTTTTTTTTTTTCTTGGTAAGTCTAAAATATGTAAGTATGTTAAGTGATTTAAACAACAATGCCTCTGTATTTCAGGTGCCCTTCGTTTTAAGAGAAAGATTATTGG
>NW_006159977.1:2546384-2564249 GCF_000334495.1 Tupaia belangeri chinensis | reverse complement strand
CTCTCTCTCTCACACACACATACACTCTAGTGAGTGCTTGCACCCTCTGAAATATAAATAAATAAGTAAATAAATAATGTTTAAAAGCACACAAACATCTATTTAGGAATACTAATAAACACTGTATTTTAAAGTAATGTCGCAGGAAAGAGCCATGTGCCTGGCATTGCACAAAATTGTTTACCATCTCACTGAATCCTCACAACTCAGTGATGTCGAACTATACCATTCCTGTGTTAAAGAGGAGGAAATCAACTTGATGAGGTCCAATTGCTCCAAATCACAGCCAGGAAATACGGAAACTGAAACAAAGCCTCAAACTGATGTCAGCTCGGCCCCTACTGCCACATTCTTAAACACTCACCACGGATGTCCTAAACCCTCACCCATAGAGGAGAAGCAGGGAAGTCAGTCGAATGGCGCCAAAAGTACAACGTAAGCAAAGTGGTTTATAAGATTTAGGAAAAGATGCTGAGAGGGCGACTTTAAAACCACCTGAGTGCATAAATTGTGATCTGCCTGTTAAAGCCTCTTAAAGAGAGAAGAAAAACAGGCTCCCTCAGTAACGGGAGGAATTTGTTATTAGACAGGCTACAGCAGGGCTGTGAGTTCCCCTCCCAGGAGATTGCTGGAGCGGCAGGGCTCGATCCTGCCTCCATGCAGCCTGCCTGGAGGTACAGAGCTACCAGGTGATCCTGTGAGACTCCCCCAACTGGAAGAATCCCTGGGGTAACACTTATGAAGTCTTTGAATTTCTGGAAAGACTCTGGAAATGCTAGGTAAGGGTCACAAATACGCATGGGTGTTTTCTCCTTGGTTATCATCCCAGACCTACAGCGTGGGTGCATGTCTGCCACTCTCAGAATTTAAGGAGCAATGTCCTCTTTGATGACAGGGCATTCTGCAGTGAACCAACTTTGAGACTGACTCCAACTTGCATTCAGGCAGCATCATTGAAATTCAGGCCAAGCGGCAAATTTGCCTTGAAGTGAATCTTCCACTGAGCAGGAAGATCCCACCTTTTCATTTCCATGTCTTTATGGCTGGTTCTCCGTGCACTGCCTCAGAGGCGGAGTTTGTCAAGATATGTCAACAGCAAACCCAATGTGCTTTTCTCAAGATAACCCAGTCTTCTCGAGGCAGATTAGGTATAGTGAAAGGTGACACAAAGACATCCTACATTCAGAATTCCTCAGGGAGAAAAAATGAAACTGAAAGCACACCCATTGCAGGAAACAGGAGGCGTCTAAGCATTGCAGACACTTATTTTTAGGGACTAATCAGTGCTCAGATCTCAGAGTTCTCTATAGCAGACATGTCAGCCTTGTTGAACATTCATTTTGCTAAATCTGTACACCTCTACAGTTCATACTCAATTTCTACATCCTCCAAGCAAGCACTTAATTTGTGAAGAGCGTGCACCAGCCACCACCATCACCCACTTCTCCAAGTTTGCTGCTGCGGATGCACCCTTGGTAGCCCTCAGTGAGAGACCACAGAGTCCCAGAGCTGTGTGCATTCTTTGGCTTCAGAGGTAACTTTATTTTAGGGATGATCCAGATTTTCATTGTCTGAAAATGTTATTTATATTTTAAATGTGGTAATTACATAAACATTTGGATAGATTCAGACTGAAATTTGTTAATCTTTGTACAGAATAAAATCAGCTCCAAAGCATCGTGTATGTGAGAGGAAATGAAAAATAACAGAGTTGTCTCAGTGAATATCAAATGCGAAAATTCTATCCTCTAAAAACATAGTTATACCTAATCCCCCAAATTGATGCCTCCCTGGTATTTATAGAGCAGCCAGTGTCTACGACAGACTCCTCACCATACAATATAGTCGAGTTTTAGTATGCATTCCCTGTATCAACAAAAGCTATAAAAGTTTGTGATTTACTAGCAGTTTGTATTAAGAAGAGTTAGAACGTGCAAGGGGTCTTCCAAAAGTTTGTGGGAAAATGAAATTAAAGTAGAAGATTTTGGTGCTTGGACCAGCAGATGGTATAATGGTTACATCGCTGGACTCCCATGTAGTCGACTGGGGTTCAAGTCCTGAACCCAGCAACTTAAAACTCACGCTGGGCTTGTCTGCATGCATGCCCAAGATCATCCTGAGAGGAGAATGGAGAAGGGTTTGTGGTGTGGCAATTTCCCCTGAGGCATGATTTCTGGCGCTCTCTCTCTCTCTCTCTCGGGAGCACACATAAAAATCTCTCAAAAAAAATGTTTTTGGTCTAAAAAAATTTTGAAATCTCTGCGTAGCATTTTTATCTGACACATTTTCCGTGAACTTTTAGAAAGCCCCCTGTATATGCACACAGCCACCAGATTCAACCTTGGCACGGTCCACTCAGTGATTTTTTTTTTAATTTTTATTATCATCATAATCTTCTTTATATTACATTGGATTACATATAACTTTACAGTGTATTACATTGTTTTTTCAAAAGGGAATGCCATGCATGTCAGTCAGTACAGAGACATTAATCTCCCCACTTCAACATTCCATATCTTTTCTGTTTTCCCCAATCATTATTTTTATTATTCTAATTATTTTTTAAAACAGTCAATCGCTATTTCTCATTTTGCTTGTAAAAATACTTTGCCCATCATGAAATACTTCTCAGACCAATCCAGTTGAGAATACTATACATGTCATCATCAACAGTTAATAAGCCATATCTCCACTCAGTGATTTCAACTATCTTCCCAATCAGTGAGGAACGCAGTAGATGATGCAGTGACACGCCTTGACCTTTACGATGGAGTAAAACCATGACCCCATCACTTCTGCTCTAGGTCCTGCAGCTCCCCCCAAGAAGTCCTCAACTTGTTTACATTTACGAACCACTAAGCCCTTCCATGGCTGTCATTAGAGTGACTGAATTAAGTGGGTAAAGATAATCTCCCAAAAATTCACGCCAACCCCGTACCAAGTTACCACTCATGGAGTACTTGGAGCACCAGCATCCTGCTACAAGTGGATGCCAAAACTTCTGAAGTCAACATTATCTCTTCTAGTCTGGCACAGGGGCTGAGCAGTGGCCATTCCTGAGTAGCAGAGGGTTGTAGGGACAAAATGAGAAACACATTTGGAGATAAAGATGCCACATGCCATCAAGCAGCAAGACTGACATCTGCAGACCAAGGAGACATGCAAAGCCTCCTAAAATTAGAGGAAGATAGACCCAGAGGCCTGCATGACATGGCTGCAATCTGGCTGATGAGGTGAGGTACCTAAGGAAAGCCTGTAACAGCCAAGAGTGCACAGAAGCAGGGAGAAGGAGAGCCGCCAGCCTCTACTGAAATGGGAGAGCTGCCCAGCTGTGGGCTTCAGTGGCTAGTCCTAGGACTGCTCGCCCGCTCAGAGGAAGACAATGGAGCTGATTCTCAGAGCCCAGTGCAGGTAAAATTCAGATCCTCTCACCAGATCCCTTATCAGAAGTCCACGATTGCCCAAGACCTTCTGATTCCAGAGCAACTTCCTAGGTCACATTTGCATTTCAGAACAACAAACTGGCATTCTGGTCTATACATCAGCCTTTCTGAGTTTGGTTAATGTTGGTCCTTCTCTCTGACACAATCCAGTGAACACTGTCTCTCCTCATTATTAGTCTCCCCTTTTATTTAAACAATGAACATGTATCTTTTATAAATGTGGTTAAACATAGAATGACACACTTTCAGTTAGAATGTATAAAACACTATAACAGCACTACAAGGGCAACGATAGGAATAAAAAAATATATTCCCCTTAGGAAGAAATGTGAATTAAACCAGTTCTCTGGTTTCTTTACTGACCAGCTTGCGGACAGTTGGAAGGCAAAGGCTAGGTAACCTGTATTTCACATTTCTATACTTTGGGTTTATTTTTCCTCCACAATGCCTGGCCATTTCAGGGAATACGAGCACAAAAATGCCTGTTAGTTTATCAAGTGAACAAACAACAGCGGCCGAACTACACTTTGCAGCTGTCTGTGACGATGTGACGCAAACCAGGCCAAATGCCCTGACCTAGGAAACCAAAGGGCAAAACCTCAAACCCTAGATGGTCCAAGAACCTGCCTCCTAAACAGAACCAGGCCACTCTGCCCCGGAGAGCAAGCAGTCGCTGGCTTACTGGGTACTGTGTGTGAGGAGGAGAGAGGCCTAGGCAGGGCTTCCAGTGTCTGGCTGTGAGCTCATTGGAGGCTCAACCCTGACTCCTTCTGAGGTCACAGTGACACAGGGATGTGTCGGTGCTAGGATGTCGCAGCTCAAGATGTTACTGCAGCCATGTGGCAGGGAAAGGGACGAAGCCTTGTCAGCTCTGTCTCTCTCTCTATATATATATATCCCTGTTCACTGGGCGAGAAAAGATTTTTCATTTCATACATCATTTACAACTTGCTGCTGTGATTCTAAAAAACCAGTGGGCTTTATCGAGTTAATGAGCAAGAAAAACATATTTGGTGAGCGTGTTAATTTTTTGAAAGTTCTGCAGAGTCCAAGACATGAGGCACCATGCATGGGGCAGCCAGGCAGGCCGGAAAGTGCCCTTCCCCCAAATTCATCCCACCCAGTTATGGGGCATCTGGCTATTTACTACGTCGGCAAACGCACGCACAGAAACCGAACAGCTAGTATGGCACTCGCGCTGTGTAAGTGCCCTTCCCCCAAATTCATCCCACCCAGTTATGGGGCATCTGGCTATTTACTACGTCGGCAAACGCGCACAGAAACCGGACAGCTAGTATGGCACTTGCGCTGTGTTCTCTGTTTTTCTCTTGCAGGAACAGTTGGGGCCATATGCAGAAGTCACCCTTGCTCTGATTCAGTTTCTCTTCCACAGATGTCTTTGCATTTGGTCTTATCCATTGTAAAAACACAACAGCAGAATACTTCTCAGCAGAAGTATTCTGTCTCCTAAGCCATTGCTTCATCTAAGTGATCTACTGTAGTTATGCTCTCCAGGGGTCTTGAATGGTGTGTGTGTCTGTGAGCAGGAGAGAGAAATGCATCGGAGTGACCGTGAGGACCACTCAGATCGAAAGGAGGAGGGGCCCAGCCATGGTGGCACAACAGTAAAACCAGTGCCCTGCAGTGCTGGGGGCCATATGGCAGCCAGGGTTCTGACCCGAAGTTGGCCTGACTAGGCACCAGGTGTAAGCAGGCGCCCAGGATCCTGAGGAGCTGAAGGGCTGGGGAGGGGAGAGCACAGTTCAAAACTCTGTCAAGGGAGTCTTCTCTCATTCTCTCTCTCTCTCTCTCTCTCTCTCTCTTCCCCCCCCCACCCCTCTCCCTCTCTCTCATGCATGCACACACTTTCTTTCATAAAGTAAAAGAGAGGGAAAAGGAAGCATATGAAACTTAGGGCTCAGGATTTTCTAAATGATAGAAGACAATCTATCAAAAACTGATTCAGTAATGAAGGTGAGAGACTAGACATTTGGATGACATGGCTTTGTCAGAAGACCAAAATAAGATACTGACATAAGTCTTCATTTATTAAAGGATCTTTTTACAGTTCTTATTCTTATCTATCAAAATCTCTGATACTTCAAGCTGGCTAAATACATCTCAGAATTAATCTGCACATAAAACCATTGAACCGGGAGAGTCATACTGTACTTTACAATTTCTGTCTTTCCATTTCCTCGTAAAGCAGACATTTGAGACTGAGCTCCGGTGAATTTATGGTACAAGCAGAATTCACACCCAGAACTGAAAGGGTGTATATGCATCTTTCTCGCTCCCTTTTGCACACGTAGAAAGTGTGTGGATTTGTGCCTTATTAGAGATGGAGAAATGTTTGCAGGGCTATTAAACTGCAACTGTGTGAATTGAATTTTACACTGAAATGCAAAATGATAGCTACTATTTCAGGGCTTAGACTAACCCCCACTCTACAGAAAACTGACAATGGATAAAAGCCATATTTTAATATGTTATGAAATTAGGTTTAAGAGAGTCTATTTCTAGACTTTCACCTATAGCAAAGACTAGCACCCATAAATAAACACATACACACACACACACACACACACACACGCACGCACATTTATGCTCCTGGAAAGCATAAATACAGAGATCACTTAGATTAAGCAAATGGCCTAGGAGACAGAACACTTTGGCTGAGAATTGTGCTAAACTGGTTGTTTTCTAGATAAGACAAAATGCAAAACAGTCTATTTCAGAAAAGATAGAAAATAAGTGTCACCATTCTGGGGAGGAACATAATTACATTTTGTTGGAGAATATATCAATAAATCCAGGAACACTTTCATATTCTGATATGTGATGGCGTTTTGTACTTGTTCTTACTGTGACTGTGATATATAACTCGTTAGTTAACCGAGAGGTACCATCCCAGGAGCTGAGCCCACAGTCAGCCCTTCAGCTCGGGAAGACAGGGTCTCGTTCCGCGCCTGGGAGGGGGATGTGTCTGCAGGGCCTGGGAAGTGTGTAGGCATGTCAGGAAGAAATATTTTAGCTTGTGGATCATTTTTGAGAAACAGAGAAAAGAAATTTGAGCAATGTGACTGGTGAGAATGAGGTGAGAGTAATGAGCAATCGGCACGATCTTCTGTGTGTGATTTTTTGTTGTTGTTTTTGGGGGGTTTTGAGGTTTATGCCATGGAGCACATGAGCTTGCCAAAGAGACACAGAGAGCAGGAAAGTGAGAAATCCACCCCCCCAGTGGGGTGGCCATGCCACAATCCCTTCTCTCCATTCTCTTGGGATTTTGTGCATACACACACCCAACTCGTGTGATTTTTCAAAACACTGGGTCCAGGATTCAAACCATGTGGGAATCCAGCACCTTAACCACCATACCACCTGCTGATCCCGTGTGTGGTTTTACATGGCTGACTTGGGTGTCCCCGCCTCCCCGAAAAGGCCACACCACCTTGCCTATGTCCTCCCAGAAACCCAGTCGACTTCCTGGTCCATGCCAGGCAGATAGGGCCAAGCACCCACCCTAGGTGCAGACCTGGAAAAAGCACCACAAACCTCAGCTGTCACTAGATATGCACCTTCGGCTCACTTGTGTCAGCCCACGGTAATAGATACCACCGGTCCACACTGTAAAAGTAAGGCCTGCCCAAAAGTAAGGCCTAGGCCACAGGAAGTCTCAAAATCCTCAGCAGAACCCAGGCCCCAGGCAGAGAAACAGCCGTGAATGAGGGGTGGGAAAGGAGGACAAGAAAGAGCTGCACGGGCCCTTCTGAAGAGGCTGGAAGAAAGCCCTCTCTCTCACTGCAGCACAGGGGCACCCAGCACCACCTTCCTGTGAGGCAACCCCACCCCTGGCGGGCAGCCAACACTCCAGGAGGGACATACTCTAACGGGACAGTGGGCCACACCTTTGTACAGCCCCCTCCCTGGCGGCAGGCAGAATGCAGACTTGCTCCCAGACTGTAAGGTGACTGGATGGTCCTTCTGTGATTAGGTCACACTGCAGAGGCCTCCGTTTCAGCAGATGGGATGAGCAACTCTCTTGGTGGCTGCGGGAGACAGAAAATGCTCTCGCCCCAACAATGATGTCGACATCCTAATCCCAGGAATGGGTGGTGTGATGTCCCATGGCAATGAAGATTGCAGGTGTAATTAATGTTACAGACCCTGAGGGAGATTATCCCGGATCACCTGAGGGGCCCAATCTAATCACGTCTGATCAAAAGCCGAGAACTGTCTCTGGGTAGAAAAAGAGAGATTTGCAGGAGAGAGGCACCAAGAGACAGGCGAGGGGAGAAGAGAGATTCCTGGCATGTGAAGGACTCAACGTGCTGGTTCTGAGACATAGAATCCATGTACGAGGGCAACAGATGGCCCAGGGCAGCCCCCTCTGACAGCCAGCAAGAAAAGGGGGAACTCAGTCCTACAGCCACAAGGACTTGAATCCTGCCAACAAGCTGAGGGCACCTGGAAGAAGTTACTACCCCAGAATCTCCAGGAAGGATCATAGCCCTGCCAGCACCTCAGGGGAGCAAAGCAGAGAAGTTGCTGAGCGATTCTGTGCCCTGACTTCCGCCACGTGGAAAGTATGGAATGATACTTCAGCAATGAATGTGTGGTAACTTGGTACAGCAGCAGTAAGAAACTACTGCACCAGCCTTGAAGAAGTAGCTGCAAGGTTCCAGCAGGTGGCGTGGTGGTTAAAACTGGATTCAAGGACCAGCAGTTAGCATAATGGCTATGTCTCTGGACTCCCATGTTGTCAACGGCAGTTCAAGTCCTGGACCCAGTGGCTTAAACTCACACCGGGCGTATGTGCATGCATGCCCAAGATCCCAAGAGGAGAATGGAGGAGAAGGGATTGCAGCATGGCCATCCCCCCAGGGGGCAATTTCTTGCTTTCTGTCTCTCTCTTTCTGGCGAGCGCACATGCCCTATGGCAAAAACCTCTCCAGAAAATAAATAAATAAATAAATAGATCTATCTATCTCTGGATTCCCACGTGATGGCTGACCACAGTTTGAGTCCCAGATTTGTTGGTTTGCATTCTCATTCCTTCTCTCTCTTTCTGGTCAAACTGAATAATAATAATAATAATAATAAATAAAATAAATAATAATTGGGATAAAAAAAAAAAAGTAGTAGCTTCTATGTTGTGAAAGGGCCACTGGGCAAGGAGCTGAGCAGTCCCCGCTGACAGCCACCAAGGAAATGGGACGTCAGTCTCACAGTCCCAAGCGCCTCAACTCTGCCAACCCTTCTAGGCTGGAAAGAGGACTCCCAACTCCAGAGAGGAATTCAGCCCAGCCAGTACCTGAATGGCAGCTCCTGACACATGGAACTGTGGGATGGTCCATGTGTGTTGTTTGGAGCCACCAAGGTTGTGGTTACTTATCACCCAGTTACCAATCTGTGACTAACACCCACCCCTCGCCCTCCCACAGAACTGAGGTCAGGACCAGCTCAGCTCAACACCTGCCGACACTGGTTCACTTAGGGCCTGGGGCACGGAGGCTGCTGTGTAGCATGTCTCACTGCCGAGAAAGATCCCCGATGGCTGAGCACATGTTGCACCCCAGGTAGGTCACTTTCCACCCTAATTTGTTTGTCTTAAGTGCAATAGCAAATGTTTGGCTTTGGGGTTTTTTTGTTGTTGTTGTTCATTTCATTTTGCCAGAGGGACAGAGAAAGAAAGAGGGAGAAAGAAACACCCCACCCCCACCCCCCAGGGGAGAATGATCATGCTATAATCCTGCCTCCTCCAGTTCTCCATCCTATTGGAATTTAGGGCATACAACACACACACGTGCCCGGCATGTTCTTTAAGCTGCCAGGCCTGACTTGAACCGTGTGTTTGGTCATGTGGGAGCCACTTCCCTTAACCACTAGACCACCAGGCTAACACTCCCACCCTAATTTAAAATCGTGTCTACTGGAGACTGTGCCCTGCCTGTCCTCTCCCCAGCGCTGGGCTGCCTGTCCTGCAGTGGCAGGATGAGCTCTGTGATGTGGACACCAAGAGTCAGCTCCCGTTCATGGCATCTGCCATCAGAGGCTGCTGGGGCCCATGCAGGAATATCAATCTCTGGCTTGACTTCGAATGTTATTTTTCCCTAAAGTAGTCGATGTGGTTTGATGACATTATGAGAAAGAATTTTGTCATGGTTAAGTAACAGAAACCCTGGCTCAAACAGGCTTGAACAAAACAAACAAACAGAAGACTAAAAAATGGATCAGAAAGTCAAATGCAAGCCCGGCCTCCTTCCCTCCCCCTGCCCTCCTCCTCTGTGTCCGCTCTCTCAGTGCCTTCTCCCTCCGGTGCGGCTAGACAGCAGCCAGCAGGCCAGCCTCTCTCACCCACCTTTCACCCAGGAGTCGGCATACAAGCCCTGGGCCAGCTCCCACTGGCTCAGGGGCGTCGGGTCCCTTTCCGAGCAATCACTGGAGAAGGGGATGGATGTGCCCAGTGGTTAAAATGGGGGTCCTGTGCCCCTTCTTTCATTTTTTTTCTTTTTTTTAAATTTGCTATAGGTCACGTATGCTTGCCAAAGACAGACAGGAAGAAATCACCACCCAAGGGGGATGGTGAGACAGATGTAACCCCTTCTCTTCCATTCTCCTCTCAGGATTTGGGGCATACACGCACACGTGCCTGTGTGATCTTCGAGCCTCTGAGTTCGGTACGCGAACCACTCAGTCAGCCCTGTGGGATCCAGTTGCCTTAACCTCTGTGACACCTGCTGGCCCCCAGAGCACGTTCTTAAAACACGGTGTAAGTCTGGCCTATTTGTTCCTTAAGAACGGAGGCTCTGGGGGTGCTTTCCATAAAGAAGGGTAGAGAGCAGCACCAGAAGACAGGCAGACCTTGGATGGGTTCAACCAGCACTCGCCACTTCCGTCAGCCACTGAGTTATCAGACGCGACCTCAGCCAGTGGACGATTGTTTCCAACTTAATTTCTTTCGACCACGAGAGAGACAGAGGGAGAAATGGCTGTCCTCAAAAATATCGTCACGACGTGATCCAGCCCCCAGCCTCTGCCAGCCAGGATCACAGGCACACGGGCATGCACACGGAGACCTCGGATGTGAACCCACGCAACGCTGCGTCCCCACAGCGGCTGGCTCAAGACTGGGCAGTTTCCAAACACCAACTCAGTGTTCCGAGAAACAAAGCCATCAGGCCAGAAAGACATCCATAGACTATATCGGGCCTAGAATACTGCCTGGAGGGTCCCTTCCATCTTTAGGGTCTTCAACTCTAACATTTCTCAGAGCCTCATTGGAATACTTGTTCAGCGACCCAATATGAGCATCTGTGAAATTAGCTTTGAAAGCAAAGACATCCACCAGAGTGTTTAAAAGACCAGATGCATCGCTACTGAGCTGCACCTTGAGGGTCACCTCCTGGCTTGCCCAGTGTTTAAAAGCTCACCTGGCCATGCCTTTGCCCACTGCTGCCAGCACTCAGATACTGAGTCTGAATGTCCCTGCAAAGTGAGGAGAGAGGTGGGGGGTACCTGAAAAGCTGAGCTCGTACTTTCTCAACTCCCCAAACTTTGTTTTTCAAAAGCAAATTCCTTCAAACAAAGCAGTTACAAGCCCTTAGTCAGTTGAAGTTTAAAAACAAAGATACCTTTGAGTTTTCTAAACATGTACTAAAAGAAAAGGTTATTTTTTTAACTTTCAAAAAAGACGGATGAATTCTTTTGGTGTTTGAATACAGCCACGCAGAATTCAGCTAAAACTTTCCCCTGAGTACTCTCACAAGAAAAACCAGGCACCAACATTTTTTAATCTGGAAGGGTGTTTTTTTCCCTTTTAAAGAAGAAAAAGACAGAGTTGGAAGAAGAAGAATAAAGAAACTAAATAGGAAAGCCCTCTGAACCATGTAAGTGCCTAATATTAAGATACCATCAAATAAATTGTTCATACGTTCTCATTAGATGTCATTTTGGGATCCAGATGATAATTTTAGCAGAAATCATTCAAACTTCCTTGAGGCAGAACAGTCACTAAATCTTTAACCCATTTCAGAGATATATTGTACTAATTCTCTTTTCTTAGTGCCCTGCATCTTTTTTAGCATAATCTGGGGGCTGAGGAAGTGGGGTGGTTAATCTCCCTGCAAGTGTACTATATGCATTATTTTCTAGTACCTATGTATAATTATCGGTGTTATTTTAATAATCAATTTCAGTGTAACGGCAGGATTTGCTTCAGTTGCATTTAAATCATAATAAAGCTCAATAAAAGGAAAATGAGAAAAAAAGAGAAAATATCATTCAGAGGATTAACAAAACACTCCAGCAAAAGGGACCTTTTTAATTTTCATGACATGATGAAGTGATAGCCTTTTGAATAGACAATTAGGCTCATAAACCTGATACACTAAAGGCTTAATTCACAAACACACATTGCCACTAATACATTTGCAGAGGAACTGTATGCTTAACAGGATTAGAATACAGCAAATCATTCATTATTAATGGGAATCTACATTGCCTAGGTCTTCATCCCTAGATAGACTGGTATTTAAATCAAATAATTTAGCACAGTTTCAGGAGCTTAATACCGAACATAGATTGCTCATAGGTAGCTCCGTATTTCCTTGCACAGAACGGGGAATCTTTACTAGGGGCATTGTTAACCTGTCTCAGCTCCTGTTACGGAGAGGATTTAGATTCTAGAAGCTCTGTGCCCTGCGCTGTCCACCCATAAAATGAGAAGTAACCGGTGGCTCCCCGCCCCCGCCCCAGTCGGGTCATTTGCTTCCACCAGAGGCTGTAAGCCCCACTGTGTTCTGAGCACGCCATTTGTGCCCTAGCTCTGGTCTGAGATTTTGCAAATGCAGGACATGTTCCCTGAGCAGGTTCAGACAAAACCTGGTCTAGAGCAGAGGTGGAATTCACAGTCACTTCAACAGTGATCCAAGGGTGCTGTGGTCCCACAGAAGACAAAGAAGGCTCCCCTTCTTTTGCCTGACAGAAAAGTTCCCTTCACAGGCAGGTGTGCCAATCTGCCATTTGAAGGAAGGTAAGATGGGAAGCTATTCATTTTTATTATTGACTATCTCATTTATACCAACATACAGTGGCCAGCTGGCCCAGTCTGGCTGGGACTTAGGGCTTCCAGGGGCACAGGACTTTCCATTTAAACCTAGAAAACTCTGGGACTAGCAAGTGGTATAGTGGCTAAGGTGCTGGACTCCCACGAGTCCCAGACCTAGCAGCTTGAAACACATGCTGGGCACGTGTGCATGCATACCCAAGATCCCAAGAAGAGAATGGAGGCGAAGGGATAGCGGCATGGTCATCTTCCCTGGGGAGTTATTCCTCAGTCTCAGTCTCTCTGTCTCTCGGTTTCTTTGGCGAGTGCACCTGCCCTATAGCAAAAATCTCTCTCTTAAAAAAAAAAAAAATTAGAAAGCTCCTGGGCAGTATCCATAACCTAGTGTTAAGGGAGCCAGATCCCATATGGTTGACCACAATTCAGACTCCAGGCACAGCAGCATGGAAAGCATGCCGGCGTTGTGTGCCCCAAATCCCAACAGGTTGGAGAAATTAAAGAGGAGATTGTGGCATGCCCAGGCTCCAGTATGGAATGCCGTCTCCCCCCAGGCTCCAGTATGGAATGCCGTCTCCCCTCAGGCTCCAGTATGGAATGCCGTCTCCCCTTTCTTTTTCTCTGGCAAGTGTACAAACCCTCTAGCAATTAAATATAAATTTTTTTAACTAGAAAATTCCTGAGCAAATCAGATGAGTTAGTCCCAACAAGGCAACATGCTTTCTATTATTTCTTAATATCACCAACCTTATAAAAGAGGTACTCCTATTTTTAAATGCAGATGCTGAGCCTCAAAGAAGTTAAATGATTTGCCCCAACTCACATCAAGCAGAGCAGGGATTCCATCCCAGATCTCTTTGACTTCTCTGCCCAGGACCTCCAGTTCTGCTCAGGCAGTCAAATACCCAGTCAACCTGAAGCACCTTGCTACTGAGACAGCTGCTGCAGACACCAGGCCATAGGCTGCCCCACAGGGAAATTGAGGCTTTCTAGGTCTCAGATTAAAGCCTCAGATGATCTGAAAATTAAGCAGACCTTTGAAAGAGCCAAACTAAAGATCAATTCAATTAGCATCTCACCTCCAACACAAGCGTCCTACAGAGACTATGTTATCCACTGAAGGAGGGTGTTGTTATGGTTTGAATGTGTCTTGCCAAAATTCATGTGTTAGAAATTGGCTGGTATTGTGACAGTATTAAGGGGGTGGAAACTTAATCTGAGTATGGTATTAAGAGGTGAGGTTTTGGGGAAAGAATAAGGACTAGATAAGGTCATCACGTGGGGCCACCATGACCGAATACCAGTAGCTATGTAGAAAGAGGGGAAGAGACCAGGCACATGTTCTCCTCCCTCTGGCTGTGTGATGTCCTGCATCCCCTTGGGACTTCGTAGACAAAGTTCCCACCAGCAAAAGACCCCGACCAGCTGTAGTGTCTCAAAATGTAATTCTTTATAAATGATCCAGTCTGTGCCATGCAGTTAAAACCAACAGAAAAACAGCCTAAAACAGGGATAAATCAAAACCACCCAAAGATAATTTCCAAAATAAAAATCTCTTCCCACCCTCAGCCAGAAGATTTTGATGAGGCAGACTTAGTGTTATTTTCAGAGGAAGATCTCAAAGTCTGTTCAGTGATTCACAAAGCCATTCTGCTGCCCTGCACTGGGTAAGAACTGAAGTTTTATTCCACAGCCTGGTAGCCACCTGCCTCTAGGTGTCCAGAGTGGGCCCAGGAGGCTTTCTTCGGTGGTCAGATAAGCCATAAGGAAGGCAAAGTTTCAAGAGGAAAAGAAGACCACAGGTATACTGTGATAAATCCCTTAAGCTCTCATACCTTCCATGTCCTCACCTGTAGCATGGGGATCATACCATCTCTACACCCAGGATAACACGAGTAGGCTGGATACGTCGGCCCACTCGGTGATAGTTCCCACACCCGTTTTGCTTTGGAATCCCACTCAACCCCAACCAAGATTCTGAACGCTCACGTTGACTGGGCCGTCTGCAGGAGAGTGTGCGCGTTCTGTTTTGGCCTGCATACAACTGTCCATTTTCATTCCAATGCACATCTTGATTACCAACTGCTTTGAAATAATACTAACCTTCATGACTTTCCAGAAGCCCGTCCAGCAAGAGAGGCATCGTGGATGCAACTGATAGATAAAATTATGAACTCAGAATATCCCATGTTGTGATTGACTCTGCCATCAGGAAAGGAGTGTTCGCATTACAAAAGGATTAATGAAAGTTATGTAAATAAGAACCTGGTTTGCATCATGGATTATTGATGAATAATAGTCACCAGTAATCTATATCCAACTCTGAAATGCAGAATTCTCAAGACCTGGCAAGTCTCAGATAGGAAAACTTCTAGTTCACAGAAGAAACAAGATTCTGTGTTCATAATTCCCTTCCCTTTTCAGTCTCCTCTGCAAATTTCTTGGCCTCTGCCAATCTTGACCTCTAAGGTTGCTGGCCTACTCCAGGGATTATGCCCCCCCCTCCTCCAAGAAGACGTGCTAAAGTCCTAACCCAGTACCTCCAACTGGGTCCTTACTTAGAAAGAGAGTCGGGCCAACAGGTGCCATAGAGATGAAAGCACTGGATCCCACACAGCCAACCGTGCAGTTCTAGTCCTGGACCTGGTGGCTTGAGAATCATGTTGGGCACATGTGCATGTGTGTCCAAGATCTCAACAGGGAAGGGAAGAGAAGGGACTACAATGTGGCCATGCACCTGCGGGGGTGGAGGGGAGTTCTCACTTTCCCGCTCTTTCTTTGTCTCACCCCTCCAGGGGTGATTTCTCACAGAGGGTCACTGTCTAAGTTAGGGTGGGGGTGTACTGGAGAAGAGCAGGCTTCCAGTCCAAGGGACCGGAACTGGATGAAGGGCGACAGTGTGAAGACACGAAGACGCAAGGAGACTGCCCGTGAAGACAGAGCAGAGACAGGAGCGAGGCCGCTACAAGCCCACCAGAAGTGGCAGAGGTGAGAAGGGGCCCTCCCCGAGAGGTTTCCAAGGCAGGTGGCCCTGCCAACACCTTGGTTTCCGATTTCTGGATTCCAGAATTGAGAAAGAACACAGTTCTGCTGGGAACGAGCCACCTGGAGTGTGGTACTTTGTGGTTACAGCCCCAGGAAGCACAAGCAGCGCCCAACCCTGAGCTCTCCAGTCCCTGCGTGAAGGGGCCTCGTGCACACAGCTGCAGAGAGCAGAGGCCTGGTCGTGGCCTTGTGCCCCCATCCATGTACCTCCCCCTTCCAATCCTCGCTCCACTTCCGGCCCCACCGGATGACAGCCCTGGCTCCCGCATCTCCTCTGGCCACTCTAGTCTGCCCCACGTAATGCCCAGCCCAGCCCTCCTCACATTGTCATGTTGCTGTCACACCTGTCATGCCCCAGGCCTCTGGGACTCCCACTGTGGACAAGGTACTCCAGTGTGCCCTCTTCATTGTCAGCACCCTCCCTGGACTGCCGTGACCTGGACGGTGCCAGCCCCGGGCCTTCCTTTGCCTGCCGGCTCTTCTTTGTGCCGCAGTCTCTCACTGCCATTCACCCTGGGTCTCAACCAGAAGCCACTTTCTTGGAAAAGCACCCCCCTGCTTTCAGTCCTCCTATGATAACCTCTCTTCACACTCCTCATGCTTCCCTCGTGGCGTGTGTCACAGTTCTGTCACGTGTTTATTAGCACGGGGTTATTTGCTGCTGTGGTTGGGGTTTTATTCCCTTCTCTTCTTTGCCACAGTCCCCCTGTGAGCAGGGACAATGTCTGTTCGTTCTCCTGGCTTTGGCAGTGAGTGGAACAATGCCTGGCTCCGAGGGGTGCTCTACACATATTTGCAGGATGGACCTGAACGCCTCTCCTTGTGGCATGATGAAGTGGAGGGAGGTGCCGCGTCCAAAATAAACACCATCAGCACCAGCACTAGCTCTGTGCACTCCGGGGGGCCGTGAGATGCCTGCCCAGCTGACTCCGGGATATGCACAGCTTACCGGGTCTCCGCCCATGGGCTCCCCAGGGAGGAGATGGTCTAACTGGCTCCTGACGCCAGGCAGAGCTCTTCCTCAAGTGTGATTTTATGGAGACTGGACGCGATGCAGTGAGGGCAGTTGTATGGGAGTCACTATCTGCCTGTCACAGGTAGGGACAGGGGTGGGGTTCAGTCAGCTGGTAACACTGGGTCTGGTCTCCTTGCAGCTGGGACAAAGCCTCTCAGTATGACAACAAAAACACCGGCATTGCTCTTAAAGACCGACCGTTGGAGGGGTCAGCCAGTGGCCTGGTGCTTGGGGCAGCGGGATCCCATGTGTATCCAGCTTGTGTACAGGGGAAGATCCCGGCCCACATCAAAGCCTCCCTGTGCTGGCTGGTTGCACTTAGGACTGGGCCAGCTAATATTGAGGATAGATTGCCCCACAAAGATCCCACTGGTGGTGCCTGCCTCTCACTCTCTCTCTCACTTTCAGACAAAATCAATGACCTTTAAACAAACAAAAAAAACAGGTAAAGTAATCAATTTCATGTTTCGTATATTTTAGCCTGGTTTTAAAAAATATGTACTTTGCAAAAGTTAAGCTGAAAGAGAAATTAGTGGTATCAGTGTTTAACCTGATTCCAAGGTTTCAGAAGCTAACCGATGCCAAGCTAGTAAATGATGTGATTATTGAAGAATGTAAATTAATTTATTTTAAAAAATTAAAATAAATAAAAAAGAATGCAATTAATTTCTTTTATTTAATTAATGTGCACTAATCTTCAAAAGGACACTAAGTTGTTAAAACTCAAGTACTTAAGAACTACTTAAATATGACTTAATCAACTGAACTGTTACATGTCGTTTTGGTCTAAAGGCACCAGTAGGGTGTTCTGAAGCAAAACACCACCTACGAAGCTCACATCCCAAACCCAAGCCTGGGACTCGTTTACAACCTCCCTCTCCATTTACAGTAATTGCAGGGGACAGAGGAACATGCAAAATGACACCACCAGGCAGCAATCAGCTGATAGTTCAAACCTGAACTATGGGGAACGCTGTAGAATACGGAAACCTTGCTCTTCAACGGACACACTGCAGAGAGAGAGAGGGAAAAGGGGAGATGGCGTAAGAGGCGCATCAGTCAGTTATAATATATGGACCTCATTGGATCCTGATTCAAACAAACTGATACACACACACACACACACACACACATAAAAACACACATACATATATATGTATACGTGTATATGTATGTATAATTGGGAAAGTCAGGACTTATTTTTTTCTGTTTTTTAATGCAAAAATGCATCAAGACTTTTCCAACAACCATATATATATATATATTACACACACATATGTATATATTACACACACACA
>NW_006159977.1:2545283-2545672 GCF_000334495.1 Tupaia belangeri chinensis | reverse complement strand
ACACACACACACACACACACACACATAAAAACACACATACATATATATGTATACGTGTATATGTATGTATAATTGGGAAAGTCAGGACTTATTTTTTTTCTGTTTTTTAATGCAAAAATGCATCAAGACTTTTCCAACAACCATATATATATATATATTACACACACATATGTATATATTACACACACACACATACATTCAAGGGAAATGTATAATAACTGACTGGATGTTTGATGTTATTTAGGAATTGTTCATTTTTTCATATAATAATATTATAGCTTTGCTTTTTGTTTTATAGGTGGTCTTTTTATTGGTCTTTTGGTTTCTTATTTTCTTTTTTTAGAAGAGAAATGGGGGGGGAGGAGAGAGAGACTGAGGTAGGGTTTTTT
>NW_006159977.1:2495882-2545175 GCF_000334495.1 Tupaia belangeri chinensis | reverse complement strand
AATTCTTATCTCTCAGAGACACATATTAAAATACGTACAGAAGAAACAACAGCAGAGACTTGCTTCAAAATAATGTAAGTGAAGTCGGGGGAGAGAGGAGGGGAAAGAAGCAAAGTCAGCCCCAAATGCGTGAGAGAAAGAGAGAATCAGACACCCCAAAAAATGTCCTCATGCCGTGATCCACCCCAGCCACAGCCAGCACAGGTTACAGGCACCCATTACCTGACATATGCAGGGAGAACTCAGGATGCGAACCTGAGACCTTCCCATGTGGACCCAGCAGCACAGAGCCCTGTGCCACCGCTGTGCCACCAGCTGGCCCCAATGCGAACCTGAGACCTTCCCATGTGGACCCAACAGCCCTGCACCACCGCTGTGCCACCAACTGGCCCCGTTGACTCTACGTACACACGCTCTGGGAGTCCCATTTCCAAAGTTCAGCGTGTGCTCAGGTAAAGCCTTGTCTGTCTTGTCTGTGAGCTCGCTTGTCCCCGCTACCCGGGGGCTCCTGGAGTTCAGACTTGGGAGCACACGCCAGCCCTCTGCCACACAGCCCTGCCAGGTGATGCTGTACCAGGGCCTGGCTCTCCCCCACTGCCGCCTCCTCCTCAGTCACAGCCTCCTGTCATGCTGTTGTGTTGTTTGCAATCTCCTCCATTTCATCTGAAAACCGCCCCCATCGTGCGGCTCTCAGCCCACTTCCTGCCTCACCTCCCACCCCCGTGCCGTGACCGACACCCTCCCCACGGCCGGGATGGGAACACTTCTCCTCACTTCCTTAGCAGCACACTCTCCGACATAGACCCTCGTAAAGTGGGTTTTCATTTCCCATGACCTCACTGGACTCAGTGTCTGGTACACAGTAGATACTCAATAAACACATGCCGAATTAAGAGATGAATGGAGGGACCAACAGATGGTGTAATGGGTACATCACTGGACTCCCACAAGGTCGACTATGGTTCAAGTCCCAGACCTGGTGGCTGAAACTCACTCCAGGTGTGTATGCATGCATGCATGCGCAAAATCCCTAGAGAATGGGACAGAAGGGATTGCAGCATGGCCATCCCCCCTGGGGGTGATTTCTCGCTCTCTGTCTCTCTACCTCTCCAGCGAGCACACACAACCTATAGCAAAAATCTCTCAAAGAAGAAAAAAGAAAAAAATGAATGGAAATGAATAACGCTGTCATTATGACGGTTCTCTCCTGTGACCATTTGCCATCTCCACAGGCCCCACCGAGACGCCTTGTTACAGGGAGCAGTGGATCTGCCCGCCTGCCTGGAGGAAGGCTGACAAGGCCCCTGTGAGAATGAGAAGGCGCGTACTCAGGAGGCTACCTCGCGTGGCCAAGGCTGGCGACACAAGGAACCAGGCAGACAACTGCAGTTCCCAGAAAAGCAAGACCCTGAGCCAGGGGTAAAACGGCAGGAAGGGGCCCCATGTGGTTACAGGAGTCATGGCTCCGGTTAACTCCAGTTCCCACCTTCCAGACACTTACCTGTGAATCCCTCCTGGGGCCTCGGTTTGCTCACGCGTGTTCTGAAAGCATTTTCCAGGCCTGCCATGTCCCGATTGCCCCTGTTTCTGACAGAGAGCCACCACCCGTTACATGGTCAGGAGGTGATGCCCGGCTATACCACACCTCACCATGGACGGTGAGCTCAGCGGTGTGGCCATTCATAGAGGACAAGTACAGAGAACAAGACGCAGAAGCAAGCACGTGGGAACAGAAAGCAAGGAGCAGCAGAGGAGGGGAACCGGCGAGGTGTTTGGAAAGTCGGAACTGGGCGAGAGCTCTGGCAGTTAGAGACGGCTGCATGGAAGCAGCAAGGTCTGCACCACAGCCGTGGACGGAAGGTGGAACGGCGGTGGGTGCGTGTTGTCGGGAGGCCTTAGGCTGCTTGAACTGGCTTCCAGCCCAGCAGGGGAGGTTCTCTCAGGGAGTAAGGGGCAGAGCGCAGTGGCCTCAGTGCGCTCAGTGGCTGCAGCAGCACCATCTTTCCATCTTGCCTCCCCACCAGGCTCAGGGGTTTGCCACGGAGCCAGAAAGTATGGACATCCATCCAGGCACAAGGCAGATAAGAGAAGAGAGACTCTTAGATTAGTCTGCTGTCTCTTCCCGGAGCCCTTTCTTGGAGGAAAATAAATCTCCCCAGAAGACCAGTCCTCAACTTCTGGTCAAGCCAAAATTGGATGCTGGCCCACTATGGAGCCAGTTCCGGGTTTGGGGGAGTACCCAGTACAGGTCCACGTGGGCTGTGCTTGCTGGACACTCGCCTCTTCCAACCTGACACACCGTCCACATCCTGTCCGCACCATGCCAGCAATGAACGGAAGAAACGGCAGGCCGTGATTGGTGCAGAGGCCACGTGAGACCACGTGACCTGGCATTCAAGAGCCCTGAGTTCAGATGGGAACCAGCAGTAGCATAATGGCTATGTCGCTGGACTCCCATGTAGTCGACCGTTCGCGTCCCAGACCCGGTGGCTTAAAACTCTTGCCAGGTGCGTGTGTATGCATGCCCAAGATCCCGAGAGGAGAATGGAGGAGAAGGGATTGAGGCGTGGCCATTCCCCCTGGGGGGTGATTTCTCGCTTTATGTCTCTCTGTCTGTCTGGTGAGCCCTATCGCGAAAAAACCTCTCCCAAAAAAAAGAAAAAAAGAAAGAAAAAGAGCCCTGAGTTCAGTTCCCACCAAGCTCTTCCTCTGCCTGGAAGTTCTGAAGACGGGCTGAATGTTAGAATCCCCGGCACCCACCCACACCAAGCAAACCTAAGCCTCCAGGCCGTGGGGTCCAGGCCCCTGTGATTGCTTTTTCCAGCTTCCCAGACATTTCCAGTGCCCAGCAAGGGCGCCATGATGCTCAACCTTGAGCAGCTTCTGGGTCACCTGAGGGCTCCTTAGAGCACAGGTTGCTGCCCCACATCTGCTTCCCTTCACCCATGTGGGGTGGGCCAGGGGTTTGCCTGTGGAACCGGCTCTGGGGATTGCAGGCGCTGCTGACTGAGGACCACCCTACCTGACCTCACCGAGTCACAGGCCTGTACCAGCCACCGACTCCTTTCTCCTCTATAAATGGGGACCACAGTGACTGCCCCACCGCTGATGTTAGATAAAGAGACCAGGCCCAGAGCACCCAGAGCTCACAGAGCACCGAGGATACACACAGCACAGAGCACCCAGAGCTCACAGCACCCAGAGCTCACAGAGCACTAAGGGTGCACATAGCACAAAGCACACAGAGCTCACAGAACTCACAGAGCACCAAGGGTGCATACAGCACCCAGAGCTCACAGCACCCAGAGCAACAGCACCCAGAGCTCACGGCACCCAGAGCTCACAGCACCCAGAGCACCAGCACCCAGAGCTCACGGCACCCAGAGCTCACAGCACCCAGAGCAACAGCACCCAGAGCTCACGGCACCCAGAGCTCACAGCACCCAGCGCACACACAGCACCCAGCATACGCAATACCCAGAGCTCACAGAGCACCCGGAGCTCACAGCACCCAGAGCTCACAGCACCCAGAGCTCACAGAGCACCCAGAGCTCACGGCACCCAGAGCTCACAGCACCCAGCGCACACACAGCACCCAGCATACGCAATACCCAGAGCTCACAGAGCACCCGGAGCTCACAGCACCCAGAGCTCACAGCACCCAGAGCTCATGGCACGCAGCGCACACAGCACCCAGCATACACAACACCCAGAGCTGACAGCACCCAGAGAGTACAGAGCACATGCTTACAATATGGGTGGTGCCATGGCTAGTCATGTCCCAACTGGCATGTCATGTGTTGCTGGGCTGGCCCCAAGCTTGGCCTGCTCTCTCCCCCAGCTAGAATTTATTTGCCTCTTCAAAACGTGTAAGCACCAGGAGAAAAGTGTGCATTCCCGCTTCCTGCATGGATTCTCACCCTCTGGAGTTTTCTTATAGAATGATGCTTATCAGAGGAAAAACATCTGTTCCACTTTCTTTAATCTCTAATTTATCTAATCTCCCTTTGTAAAATAGGTATATTGCTAATGAGCGAATTTCTGCCAAGGGAACAGAAATGCTTGTTTCAATTACTTATTCTTCTCATTGCCTTTACCCTCTGCGGTACAATAACACACAACATAAATATAATGAATGGGCCACTTTTTTCTGGCATTTTCATCACAGGTCACTAATAGACTTCCAGAATAGAACGATGACATTTTCTACTCAAAGCATCAGATACGTTTATCCGATTAAATCTTTCCTTCTCCCAAGTGTCCTCACCCAGCCCAGGGCACAAACCTAGGAGAACCCTCTGCGATTGGTGACCATGACAGAAAGAGACCACCAGAGGGCGCCGCAGAGCAGCACAGTCTGCCCCCTCCAGGGCAGAGCCTCCGCCGCCTGGGCCGGGCACGCCCTGCCTGCTTGGGGTGTTTAATGTTTAAAAGTTTGTTTTTCAGTCTCAGTAGACACCATCTAGGGGGTTGGTTTGTTTGTTTATTTTTTTCCTTCATTTTAAAAAATGTAAAGTAGTGACCGGTATGATTTGCTCCTATGTGTTTATAAATAAACGAAGGAGACATGATTTGACAAAATGGAATTGGATGATCAAAAGAAGGTGAATGAAACTTGAGAATCATAGTGCTTGGGGGGGTAGGGGTGGGGTCCTAGAAGGCCATCTGGAATGAAGCCCTCACTGTACAGATGACAAAATGAGAATCTGCATTCACATCTCATTAGAAAGAAATGGGCACCCGGCTCCACCTCGGATTCTGTGATCAGGTGTTCAGCTCCTGGCCAAGAGGGAGCCCCGAGGGAACGCCTGACCGTCTAGCCCAGGTTCCTCTCTTCTGTCCTCAGTCACTCAGACTCAGGAAAGAAAAAGACAACCAGTATCTTATCATCTGAGTTTGTACTGTACCTTGTGATGTTTACGTTTTCACACTGTTTTTTTCCTAATTTTGCCATAGGCCACATGCACTTGCCGGGAAGGGAGAGGGAAACTGTGCAATCATCCGCGGGGGCGAGGAGGGGGATGGCACAGCGCAAGCCCTTCTCAAGATTTGGGTACACGCCACATATGTCCAGTGTGTATGTCAAGCCTCCAGGTCTGGGACTCGAACTCCACAATCAACCATATGGGGTCCATTGCCTTAACCTCCATACCATCTGCTGCCCTCACATTTTCATTCTTTTTCTGCAATTTTTTTTTTTTTTTGGAGAGGTTTTTGCTATAGGGCACGTGTGCTCGCCAGACAGAGAGAGACAGAGAGATAGAAAGCAAGAAATCACCCCCCTGGGGGGATGACCATGCTGCAATCCCTTCTCCATTCTCCTCTCGGGATCTTGGGCACACACGCACACGCGCCCGGCGTGAGTTTAAGCCACTGGATCTGGGACTTGAACCGCGGTCATCTACGTGGGAGTCCAGCGACATAGCCATTACACAAACTGCTTGTCCCTCTGCAATTTTTTTAATTGTGGTAAAATATACATAACACAGACTTGGCCCTTTTACCCCTTCTACCTGTACGACTCATTGCAGTAAGGACCGACCCTCACGTGGCGGTGCATGTGGTTGTACCACACGGTCCTACAGCCACCATTTATCTCCAGCACTTCGTCTTCCCACACTGAAGCTCTTCCCACCAAACACGAACTCCCCCTCCCCACTCCCCACCCGCCTGGCTCCCAGTAACTTCTGGTCTTCTTTTGGTCTCTGAATGTGCCTGTTCTGGGAGCCCCATGTAAGTAGAGTCATGCATTTGTGTGTGTTTGGCTTCTTTCATGCAACATGATGTCATCAAGGTCCAGCCATGTCATAGCATGTGTCAGAACGTCATTCTTTCTCTGGCTGAATAACGTTCCAGCATCTCCATCTCATAGTGACATCTAATAGGAGGATTTTACAGGGCAAAACGGAGGGGCGGCACTGGTACCGACTTCCCAGGGAGGAACCTGAGCCTCAGGTCCATCTGCCCACATCCCCGTAACACAGCAGCAGGTCACTGCGCACACCAGGGCTGCTTGCCCTGCCCTGTCGTGGTCTTCCCCACATGCACAGTGCTGTGGCCATCGCTCTTGCACACCGTCACGGACAGGTGCTCCCTTGGCAGAGCGGTGCAAGGGTGTGACCCCACCACTGGAGAAGGCCGACCACACTAGGCAGAAACACCACGTGTGCTAAGGTTTGTGTAGATGGCACAAGCCCCTGCACAGCTCTTGTGCACATGGGGCCTCAACAGTGTCACAACAGGGTCACCTGGGAAAGGTCCTGGGTTTGCATCCGGGGCCCTCCATGAGCGCAGCAGGTGAGTCTAGGGCTGAATCACAGTGTGAAGACCCTGCTGGGGTTGTCTCTGTCTCTCGTTTCTCCTGGAGAAGGAGAGGTGCTGTCGAGATGTCAGCCAAAATGTCCCTCCAAGTCACAGCAGCCCAGTCACAGCGGCACTGTGCTAAGACACTGGGATGAAGGCTGGGGCCACGTGGGAAGGCTTGGGCCCATTCCGGGTTCACCCTAAGGCTGGGGTATTGTGTGTACACCTGGAATCCCACTAACTCAGGGAGGCTGAAGCAGGAGTGTTGAGCCCAAGGCTGGCCTGGGCAATGCAGCAAACCCGGTCTAAAATCTTGGGCAGGCAGGCGTTACTGCACACCTGTGGTCCCAGCTATCAGGTCGATGCAGGAGGACTGCAGCAGAACAAGACCCTGTCCTCAATTTCCTAACTGAACAAGACAAATCATGTGATGTGTTTCCTGAAACTGTATCTACTCTAGGCACACTGGGAGAGGAAGGAAGCCTGGACCCGACCTGCTTTCTATTCTAAATACTGCGTTTTCTTCGACTCTAATAACGTACGTAAGAGGAGGCAACCCTCAAAAAGGTTGGCTGGTCCTGAAAGGATTAAAATCTGTCTCGGTGGTCCAAGAGCCCTTTGTAATTTCAGCTGCTCATCGTCCTTGACTATATTTGCCAATTTTCTGATATGAAAATGCTGGAGGTGTTCGACTCTGTGCCTCAGTTCGGGAGGTCTGCAGACAGCGGTGGAGAGAGATGCTGTCTGGTTTTTACACTTTGATTCCCTCGGCTCCCACCCCAACGTGTTACCAAGGAGCAGGAGGCGTGTTCTCTAGTTTGCGGTGAAGCAGGAACACTTGTACCAGTAAATGAGGACTATAAAGGAAGGGTGCATTTCTTCCACTAAATAACCTAAGACAAAAATAGGCAAAATTTGTTACCCGTGAACAATGTTTTATTTTCATACCTATGTACTCTGAGAGTGAGGAGATGGCAAGAGAAAGGTTATTTCTACTAGGGAAGTTACTCTGGAAAAACGTTCAGTAATATTCGAAGGATATTGGGGGGAAATTCTTACAAAGAATCTATTACAGTCATGCGCTCAGCTACTTCGTAGAACATAACCGCATGGATGGTCCCCAGGAGCTCGAACTGCAGGACTAACCTATGTAGATCACAATGCTATTCATTTTGTCTCAGCAAAGACCCCAAATCTGCTTTCTGCATCTCTACCCTCACCGCCTTAACCCACGCCACCATCACCTTACCTGGAGCATACAGGAGCCTCCTAGTTGCCTCACCTACTTCCACATGCACCCATTTTGATCCAGCAGGGACACTTTTCTTCTTTTTTTTTTTTTTTTTGGAGAGCTTTTTGCTATAGGGCGCGTGCACTCGCCAGACAGACAGAGACAGACACAGAGACAGAAAGCGAGAAATCACCCCCCAGGGGGGATGGTCATGCCTCGGGATCTTGGGCACGCACGCACACGCGCCCGGCGTGAGTTTTAAGCCAGTGGGCCCGGGACTCGAACCGCGGTCGACTATGTGGGAGTTCAGCGACATAGCCATTACGCTAACTGCTGGTTCCCCAGCAGGTACACTACCCTGGTTCCCCCACCATTACACTAACAGCTGGTTCCCCCAGCTCTGATCATGTTGCCACGAGCCCCATACACACATTATTGCTGCCCCCCCCATCTGCCTAGCCCCTCGGGGGTCCCTCAAGGTTTGGCCATGTGACCTGCTCAAATCAATGGAATGTGATCCCAGGTAGCACATGCCAAAGAGCATCACTGGCCTTTGTCATCGCTCTTTTCCTCTGCCATAAGAAAGGCATGGCCCAGATTCAAGCTGCCTCTTTAGCCCAGACCCCACAAGGGAGAAGACCCATGGAGCATAACTGCAGCCAGCCCAGGGCCGCAATGTAACACGAGTGAGAAAAAAAACGCTTGTAACTAAGAGTCAGTGAGTTTTTTTTTTCATGTTTGTTACACAGCATTATCTAGCGAATGCTAACTAATACATAGACTTCTTATTACTCTTACATTAGAATCCATAATGTGGCTTAAGACCCTACTTTAGTTTCCTTAGATTGGCCTTGCTTCCTTATATCAGGCCTATGTCCATCCTCTTGAAGGCCCTGTCTCTTCCCCTGCATGTTGTTAATAGCCACTTTTGACTTCCATTTAAATGGCATTTCTTTAAGAAAAGGACCCCCAGATCTCACAGTTCATCTATCACATACCTCTTCTTCATGGACTATTTCATATTTATAACTTTGAATTTATTTGCTTGTTTGTCTGAGTGCTGCATGTGTCTCTCTCTACAGCACTCATCGCAACCGTAGCTTCTTTGATTGTTTATGTAATACGCACTCTTCCTTCAATCACCACACACGCAAACACATGCTCTCCAAGTCTCAGGAAAGTAGCCATTTGCCGGTTTTGCTAAGCACTAAACTCAGAGACTAGCAAATTGCCTAGCACATAGATGTCCGGGACATTTCTTTGAATGAAATACATGACTCATAGAGGTCCCAGCGCTACAGCTTAAAAATGTAGTGTGGGCCCATTGCAGAGGCACAGGCAGCAGGGCACATCCTTGTGACACTGAAGGCAGCATGGGACGGCTCCGTCATCCTGCCTGCTGAGACTGGGAGTGGGAGGATCCTCTACTGAGGCCACCTCTTTCATGTGTACGCTCTAAGGAAATAAATGAATCTTTAATACATATTATAAAATGTAAATATAACCGTTACTAAAAGCATTGCTGAACTGGATTACATGAGAAACGTCTGTACTTAATTTAAGAGCAGTCACCAGCTACAGTAATGTGGGTGGATATCTGCCTCCTCTCTATCAGCCCGGCCGCCTCTGAGATGCAGATCCAGGATGCCCTCCTCCTGTGTCACGTGGCCTCCAGCAGCACCCTCAAACTGCAGCATGCTTCAGAATCACCTGGAGGGCTGGGGCTCAGCCCCGACTTTCTGACTCAGTGGTAAGAACATGCATTTCTAACAAGTTCCAAGGAGGCTAAGGTGCAGGTCCAGAGACCACCCTGTGAGAGCCCTGCCTTACCATTTATAGAGCACTTTCACTGGGAGAGGTCGGAGGAGAAGCCAGCCAGCACTTCCGGCCCCAGAGGCTTCTGTTATTTCTCACAGTGACTCTGGACAGCACCAGAGACAGTGTTCTGATGTTCTCAGGCCACACCACCTGCTACTCCTTGAGAAGTCAGAACTTCTGCTCTGGAATGTCCATCTTAGGTTTTTTGCTATGGGATGCATGCACTTGCTGGAGAGAAACAGAGAAGGAAAGTGAAAAATCACCCCCCACCCACCCACCCCCAGGGAAGATGGCCACAGTGCAATCCCCTCTTCTCCATTGTCCTCTAGGGATGTGGGGCATACATCCAGTGTGATTTTCAAGCTGCCAGGTTCGGGACTTGAATCACGATCCACCATGTGAAAGTCCGGCACCTTAACCACCAAGCCAGCATTCTTAACCCACCACACTTTCACAAACGAGGCACAGGCCTACCAGAATTCACAATCCCAGAATTCCTTCTTCATATATATTATAGAATGTGTGATTTGCTCAGTGGAATTGGGAGGGGAGAGGAATAGGAGCCTCACTTCCAACTAAGGGAAGGCTAAATTCACCAGTGCTTCAAGAATGAGAGATGAATGAGAAGCAAGCCGGGGGAGCAGCCCCTGCAAACACCAGGCAGGAAGCTCAGCGGGGCCCGGCCTCCTCCCTGAGGGAGGGCTTCCCTCCTCCCCACAGCACTCCAGGCTGCCAGCAGCCTTCTAGGCACTCGGCCCTCACCTCAGCCTCTGTCAAAACCACAGTGAGGTATCACCCTAACACTGGTCAGAATGACTGTGATCCAAAAAGAAAAACACAAGTGGGCGAGGTTGCAGAGGAGAGAGAGCCTGTGTGTGGTGCTGCTGGAAATGCAGAGCACAGGCGCTGTGGAAACATGTGGAGGTTCCTCAGAACCCTGAAGACAGAACCACATGTGACCCTGCAATCCCACTGCTGGGTACACCCCCGAAGGACAGGAAGCCACTCTGGCGGAGAAGCGCATCCCTGTTCATTGCAGCATTACTGACAACAGCTACATCATGGAGTCAGCCTCAGAGCCTGACAACCAATGATTGGGTTGGGAAAACATGGCTCATAGACACTCGGGATGCTCCTTGGCCAATAAAGAACAATGAAATCCTGTCATTCAACACAAAGTGGATGAGCCTAGAAGATACAACGCTGAGTGAGAAAAGCCAGGCTGTGAAATAAATATTCCATGACCACACTTAACACACCACGTCTGTTCTTCATGGTGGAAACAGAAGGGCTTGAAAGCACAGAAACAGAAGAGCAATGGTAGATACTTCGGGGGGTGGGTGGGGCGTTTATGAGAAAGTTCTCGATGGATGCAAGAATGCATATAAATAAAGGGAAATGATATGGGATAGTGTGCCACTGCGGAGTGAAAAAGAGGGACAATTTTATATTTATATATATATACATTTAATATATATGTGTGTGTATATATATATTTAAAAACTAGTATAACTATTATCAAATGTGTACAACATAATGTTCAATGTTGGAGATAATTATATATATATGTGTGTGTATATATATATATATATATATATCTCCTTTGGTAGACACACTGTATGCATGCTTTAAAAATCATACTGTAGGGACCGGTAGTTAGCGTAATGGCTATGTCGCTGGATTCCCATGTAGTCGACAGTGGTTCAAGTTCCAGACCCGGCAGCTTAAACTCATGCCGGGCGCATATGCGTGCATGCCCAAGATCCCACCAGGAGAATGGTGGAGAAGGGATTGCGGTGTGGCCATCCCCCCTGGGGGGTGATTTCTCACTTTCTATCTCTCTGTCTCTCTCTCTGTCTTTCTGATGAGCACGCAAGTGAAAACCTCTCCCCCCCCAAAAAAAAAAAATCATACTGTATTCCACAAAAAAAAAAAAAACACCAAATATGAGCAATCTACTAATCACAGCTTAAAAACAAAAGTTGCCAAGAGACAACAAAAATAACACTCTCAAGATTCAGGCCCATAACACAACCACTATGGCAGGATAAAGGAAGAGGGATTTTTTTTTTTCTTTACAAAGATCTATACTTTAGACTACAAAGGTTAAAAACCAAACTAGAATTTCAGGGTAACCAAGACTACTTTTTTGGGAGACCCAAGTAGGAAGGCAAACAGCAGGAAGGGGTCTGGGAGGCAAAGGCACCAGGGCAGGTAGTCAGAGGGAATGTGAAGAGGCAGTGGGACAAGGTCAGGGAGGTGTGGGGGACAGGCGTGTGGCCCCCATACAAGGCTGAGCCACCTCCTGATAACAACTGTTGTCCTGTGTATTTCCCACTGCCTCACTCAGGATTGTCCCCGAGCCGTTCCTCCCAAGCAAATTGGCCATTTCTATTTGGTTAACGTTATGGATTGATACGTGTTGAAGTCCTCACCCTGGGACCTCAGAATACAACTGCGCTTGGACACAGGGTCTTTAAAGAGAGCTGATTAAGTTAGACAGAGGCTGCTAGAGTGGGCCTTATTCCTATAGGCCTGGGGTCCTTATAAGAAGGCATTAGAATACAGACACGCCAAGGGAAGGCCACAGGCAGACATGGAGAGAAGATGGTCTTCTGTGAGCCAAGGAGGGGGCCTTAGAAGAAACCAACCCTGTCGACACTCTGCTTGCAGGCTCTAGACTCTAAGATTGTGAGACATTGCTTCGTTTAAGCCACTCTGTCATAATTCGTCACTGTGGCCTGAGCAGAGTCAGGTTTGAAGTTCTGCAGGTGAATGAAAAGGGCATCTCTAGACAAGAATAAGGCACTGGGGTAGGAGGACGCAGGAGCAGACACAGCAGAGAACCCTGCCCTGCCACATGGGCTGGGGAGGCCCCATTGAGCATCTTGTCTACCAGGAGGTAAACAAGAACCACATCTTTTGCAAAACTGTACTGGGTAGAGTTAGGGTGAGGACACCCAAAGACTCCTCTAGTGGGAGACCCCATCTGTCACTGGAGGCTGGCAGCGAGTGGTAGGAGGGGGGCTCCGGGACTGTGGGGACACAATCACACATCAGGCATCAGCTGGGACTCCTACAGCAATCAGGTATTCTGTGGCAGAGATTTCATATGAAATCTCAATAGAAGAAAATTTTTATGACGTTATTCTATCAGTGTTTGCTACAGAATTACAATGTGTGTGTTTTTTTAAGTCAATCATCTCTTTAGTTAAATAAGCAAACACTTAAGCTATAAGGAGAGAAAAACTAAAAATAAACTGCCTCCTTTTAGCACAGGCAGGGCCCTGAGGATCTTCTTGCAAGACCGCCTCAGCTGTCACCTGCTCCCTCCCTGGGCGCCAGCTCACTGACAAGCGGGTGTCGAATGTCCTCACTGCCAGCACCCAGCCCCAGCTGCAGGCCTCTCCCTGGCTCCTGTGGGCACCCTGCCTTTCTCCAACACGCCATGGCCTCAACTCTCAGCAGAAAACCGGTTGAAGAAGGGGGTGGTGGGGACACACCTTTGGGATGTGCCAGGGCCCTGCTTTTGTGCACGAATGGCCTGCGTGTGGTAGAACTCATGTGACACACACATCTACTCATATAAACAGTAAGCCACCAAGCTCTGGTAAATGCAAGGAGCTGGGCACCTCAGAGACCCCCATGCAGTTGTTTGTGAAGACTCAGACAGCCAAGAGCAAGCAGCTCCACAGGCGAGCGCTGAGAAACCTGCCTGGCTGTGCCGTGCTTACAGCTGCTGTCAACTGGGCTGAAGTGGTCTGACGGAGGCTTCATTTGTCCATCTGCTGCTGTTCCTCGCCCTGTTTTCCTTTTACTGTTCATTCCTGATGCATAGCCAGAGAAATACATCTTCTTGATCTGCAAACTGCATTTTGTTTTCCTGAGTGCGGGGAGCCTGGTGTGTCTGGTGTATCCCACCCACCGGGCCACCTTGCTCCCATGACCTCCTGTGACTCAGTGCAGCTACCGGACTTTCTGCACATTGACAGGTTGTCCAGCTCCCCAAGAAAAGGCTGGGGACACGGGAGGGTGACGGTTGGACTTCACCTTGATCAAAACCCATTTTGATCCCTGAAATGTGCGTTTCTCACTTAATCCCAATTCTTCACACTTGTTTTAGGATATGATTTAACATGAAATGTGAAATATTTGCTTTGTGACACTCGGGCTTGGTCTGCACACCGATTCCACGGTGCTAATCCCCTCGGAGTGCTGCAATTTAAGACGGGAGCTGGCAAGAAGCGCCTCATTCCCTGGGGAGCTGTAGCCCCATCTGCGAGCAATGTACTCAGGGAAGAAAAAACAGAGAGTGGGCAGAGTAGGCAAGCAGCTGGGGCCAAACGGGGCCCCCACGACATGGAAGCCCTGTTCTCGCCTCACTCTCACTGCCCCGGATCTAGTGCTGAGGACCAAACGCAGGAAGCCAAGTGTACCCCCGTCCTCTCTGAGAGGGAAAGTGAAACAGAGCACCATGTCCTCTCTTCCAACTCTCACTTTTCCAAAGCAATGGTGGGTAAGAATGCGAGTTTCTGAATCCTAGATTCAGTTTAAATCCTGAATCTACTATTTTCTGTAATACCTTGGACAAATCATTTTTCAATGGATTTAGTTTCCTCCTCTGGAATTGGAATGACAGAGCATCTGCCCCACAAGGATTTTATAAAAGCTGAGTGGGGTAACTTGTGCAGAGCACCAGGATGGTGATGACAGTGGTACTGACAAAGCGATGTTACTGTTACTACCATCGCGGGGTCTCATCAAGGTGAGAGAAGGTAACGAGTACTATTGTGGTTATTCTGAACAGATAGAAAAGTCAGCAAACAGCGTGCTCATTCTGCAGGTAGAAACACAAAAACACCAACAGCTATGTCACTGGGCAAGGAAAATCAATGTGAAAAATGAAATCCCAGCTCCCTAATTCACTACAACCCAGCCCCAGTGGCAAGCCAGTTGCTGATGCTCTGGGGAGCTCTCAGAGAGACCCCTTGCTGCAGGAACAGCAGCAAGCCTTCTCATTAGCTCTGTCGATGGTTTGCCTGGCCACAAGGATCTAAGGCATGCTGCTCCAAAGAAATATGACTTTGGCACCCCTGTTTGGTCTGTACCCCAAGTCCTAGGCCCCACAAAACCAAGGCAGGCCTGGTAATGTGTTGCTGTTGGGATGAGGGATATAGGCCTGACGGACTCCATTCACATGCTGCAGAGCTCAGTATGTTGTGAGTGATGTGCCCTGTGGTTGCGCAAACGCTGGGGTGAAGGAAAACAACAGAAGAGGAGACTCCTGCTCCCCAACTGCCCACGTGAGAGCTAGGGCCTGAATAGAAGAAAAACAAGGTAATGATCCACTGAAGCAGGTATAGTCAAGGGAGTTTTATGAGTAAGAGGAGCTAATAGTCTATTGTCAGGTTATTTAAAACACTCAGCTCTACCCTGTGGCCCTGGACTTACGTCCATCTTTGAATTCATGCCACTTTGCTACAGGAAGGTATGAGGACATGTTAAATGCTTACCACCTTACTCTCAGGGAAATAACAGCCTTGATTTGCAGAGATCCCAGATTCCTGTGGTGTAAGCTGCCACTGTAGCCTTTTCAAGATGCCACATGCCAAGCTGGAAAGGGATACATACAACTTGGGTCATGGCTGGCGATGACATAGAGACAATGGGAAATAAAAGACAACAAATACAGGAGTTAAATAAATAAGAATTAAGCAAAATTAAAACTTGAAAATGGGGTGACTAGGGAAAAAAGCGATCACTCCTATGAGCCCAACACATACTTAAAAGAATGTTGATTTTTCTACTGTGTGTGGGTTTATGCAAGATAACTTGTAGTAAGCTAAAGATGTGGAGAAACTCAAGAATCACCTAAATAATGCAAAGACATAAAACTTAAGAGAGTCCAAATATCAGCCAACTCTCAGCCAAAAGCATACTCACAAGCTAAGAGGTCTAAAATGTTTTTTCTTATTTATAAATAAAGCAAAAAAAAGCTACGAGAAAGTGAAATGGTATAAGAATTTCTGAGCTTAAGACTAAGCATAAAACCTCAATGTCTGTTCATTTGCTCCCTGAGCTTTCAATTGCTCTTGCCTTAGTTTCCTACTCTACGAAATGAGGGTTTCTATCACGAATCTCCTACTCCCCAGCCTGGTACAACTACGTTTTCAAAAGAATGACAGACACAGAAACGTCACTGAGTGTATTTTCCCCCTGCACGTAAAATTACTACAACTCAAAATCAAAAGACAATTCACTTTCAAAATGGTCAATTCTATAATCCCTAAAATTAAATGTCAGCAACGATACCAAAAAATAGATTTTGTTCCCTTATTCATCATAGAGTACATATATGTGCCCATGAGAGAAACAGAGAGACAGAGAAAGAGGTGAGCACCTTCCGCAGGGTCTGATCATGCAGTGATCCCCTTCCTCCTGTCCTCCAGCCCATCGGCTCTTGGGTATTCATATGCATGCTCATGGTTTCAGGACCAGGTTGGGAATTCAAACCATGGTCACTATATGGGATCCAGATTCTCTTGAGTAATGTATTACTGCTATGCTACAGAGACAGCTCTGAAAATAGATTTTCAAAAAATGTCACTTGTGGGTAACAAGGACAAAATATGAGACATGTTCGATCAGAGGTATCAGAGAAGCACCATGGCAGCAAGGTCTAGAAATGCCAAAATACTTCTTCCATAGAAAGGAAGTTACTGTTAAATATTTTCTCTGTCGTCACGTCTCTGTAATGGTCAGAGGCTGAGAAGTTGATAAAAGGTTTCAGAAGTCTCACAGATCTGGGGAGGCAAGGATTGGAATACAGAACCCACCAAGAAGGGGCATTCTACTAAATACCTGAGGCTAGCAGTCAGGACCCTTAAAGGTTACTCCTAGGAGAATATAAAATTTTCTACATCGGAATATATGGAGATACATTGACCCTGATGAAGACTGAGGCTGAGCTCAAGTCAGGTCAATCTCTGACTCAAGTAATCAGTCCCTATACTTACCTGCCAAAAGCAAAAGTAATCCTCTGGAAAAGTTATTAAATTATTAAGTTATTCAGGTTTTAAATAATCTCTATAACATTTATACATAATGCCTATAACTCAATAAAAAATAATTTTAATCAATAAAGAGACAAGAATGACAGAAAAAAATTAAAAAATTTTTAAAAATATAAACAATCCCACAAGAGATTGTGATATTAGAATTATATGACATAGGGGGACCAGCAGTTAGTGTAATGGTTATGTCGCTGGACTTCCATGTAGTCGACCGTGGTTCGCATCCCAGACCCAGTGGCTTAAAACTCACGCCGGGCACGTGTGCATGTGTGCCCAGGATCCTGAGAGGAGAATGGAGGAGAAGGGATTGTGGCATGGCCATTCCCCCTGGGGGATGATTTCTCGCTTTCTGTCTCTCTGTCTCTCTCTGTCTTTCTGGCAAGTGCATGCGCCCTTTAGCAAAAGCCTCTCAAAAAATAAAAAAGAATTATATGACATAGGTATGAAAATAACTATGATCAATATGCTCAAGAAAACACATAACGATATGGACAATTTCAACTGAGAATTAGGAATTATCTTTTAAAGAAGAACAAATGGAATTTTTGAACTGAAAAATAATCAAAATTAAGAACTCCATAGATGGGTTTAACAGAAAATTCAAAATGGTATAAGGGAGATTTAGTTAAGTGGAAGATACTTAATAAGAAAATATCCAGACTGAAGGACAGATGTCCAAAAGAATAGAAAGTGTAAAATAGAACATAAGAGACATAGGAGACTACAGAAATAGTTATACATATTTATAACTGGAGTCTCAGAAAAAAATTTTTAAAAGTGAGATAGTCAGGTGAGATATGAATTTGTTTCACAAAATCGTAACCAAGCTGGTACCAATTTTACCCAAATTTTCTCCCATGACGATCATGGATTAGTATGACTTATAAGAGACATTTTGTACTAGATTCAAAAGACAGAATTAAAGTAGCAATCATATTCTTTTTACATTCAGAAGGTCATAGCAGGGAAGAACGTGGTGCTGCTATTCAAATTCTTTGTCATTACCTACTAATTCACTTTGATGGTTTGGGGTGTCAGCCAGCTCCTTTCAGTTTTCCTCTTTCAGCCTTCTCAACTCCTTAGCCAAATGCATTTTTAACTCTGTATCAAAGAATTTCAGCTTCTGCAAGATACCTATCATCAAAGTTAGAGTTCTGGAGGCAATGAGAAACTGATGTGGGTTCTAGCCCATCCTTGCAGGTTCCTCACCTTTTCTTCTTACTTATCTGTCCTGTAGACTTCATATGGTGCCTGAAACAAGAGAATCACCTTCCTCTAGACTTTTTTTTTGGGGGGGAGGGTAAAGGTTTTTGCCTTAGGATCCCTTCACTCACTGGAGAAAGACAGAGACAGAGAGAGGGAAAGTGAGAAATCTCTCAAAAAAAATGAAAAAGAAAAAAGAAAACCATTTAAAAGAAAAATAGTAGCCAGGTATAGTGCTTTCATTATATATGAAAATGTGTGGTGTATAAAACACACACACACACACAAGAATGAAAGTAGGAATTGAAGACTTACTAATATAACATCCTTAATGCCATGTGTCCCATAAATGTCTTGCTTCTCTGTATTCCTCCTTAATTTCTTTCCTCACACTATCTCTTTTCCCACCTTCTCCCCACATCGTCTCCAGTATCCATAACCATTTTCAATGTTTCTATGTCCTCTGATCTTTCAGTTTCTACCATAGTGTATACACAGTCAGTATATGTTATGTGGAGACATACAATGTCTCTCTTTCATAGCCTTGCTTGCTTCACTCAGCAGTAAATCTTCCATATTCATCCACTTTCTGTCAAAATCCAGTGTCTTGTTATTTTTTATGGCTGAGTAGTATTCCATAGAGTGTACATGCTACTTTTTCAATCCATTCATCTATTTGTGGGCATTTGAGTTGGTTCCATGTCTTAACAATTGTAAATAATATCCAATAAACATAGATATGCAAGGGTTTTTTTGACTTATTGTTTTCCTATTCTTTAGGTAGATACCCAGAAATGGAATTGCTGGAGCATATGGTAGTTGTATTTGTAGGTCTTTGAGGAACTTCCATATTGTTCTCCACAGTGTCTGGACCAATTTACATTCCCACCAATAGTGTAAGAGAGTTCCCCCTTTCACTGCATCCCCATCAGCATTTATCACTTTTTTTTTTAATCTTTGCCATCCTGACTGGGATTAGGAGGTATATCATTGTCATTTTGATATAAATCTCCCTTAAAATAAGAAATGTTGAGCATTTTTTCATATTATTTTTGTCCGTTCATGTCTTCCTTAGAGAGTTGCTTATTCAACTCATTTTCCCCTTTTAATTGGTTTAATTTTTTTGGGGGGGTGGGGGTAAGCCACTTGAGTTCCCTGTGTATTCTGATTATCAGTTCCTTATCTGAGGCATAGTTTACAAAAATATTTTCCCATCCCGAGGGTTGTTGATTCTCACTAATTACTGTTTTTTTGGTTTATTTTGGTTTGGTTTTTTGCCATTTAGAAATTTCTTAATCTGATGTAATTCCACTTCTCTATTTTTGGGATTATTGCCTGTGCTTTGGGGGTCTTATGTAAGAACTTTTTGCCGTAACCCACTGTCTCCCAGAGTTTTGCTAGTGTTTTCCACCAGTAGATTAATAGTTTGAGGTCTTAGGTTTAGATCTTTGATCCACTTTGAGTTGATTTTTGTTAATGGTAAAAGCTAGGGGTTCAGATTCATCTTTCTAGGTGAATATACAGTTTTTCCAGCACCATTTGCTAAAGAGGTTTTCCTTTTCCCACTGGATTGACTGGTACCCTTTGTCAAACATCAGTTGACTGTATGTTTTGGGGTCTCTGTTCTGTTCCATTGGTCCACATGTCTGTTATTGTGCAAGTACCATGCTGTTTTGATAATCACCACTTTGTAATATATTTGGTGGTCTGAGAGTGAGTTGTTGCCCACTCTACTCTTGCACAGGATTGCTTTGGCAATATAGGGTCTTTTATGATTCCAGACAAATTATATGATCGTCTTTTCTAAATCTGTGAAGAATGTCTCTTATAATTTGATAGAAGTTTCATTAAATATGTAGATTAATTTGGGTAGAATTGCCATTTTTATTATATTAATAAAATGGGATGTCCTTCCACTTTTTTGTGTTATTTTCAATTTCTTTTTTAAGATTTTCATAGTTTTCCTTGTAGAGAGGTCTTTGGCTTCCTTGGTTAGATTTAGTCCTAGGTATTTTACACTTTTTGTGGCTATGGTAAATGGGATTACCTTCTTCAGTTCTACTTCTGTCTGCTTGTTGTTTGTATATAGAAATGCTATAGATTTTGCAAATTGATTTTTTAAGAGATTTTTATCATAGGGCACAAGCGCTCACCAGAGAGAGAGAGACAGAGAGACAGAAAGTGAGAAATCACCCCCAGGGGGGATGGCCTCGCCGCAATCCCTTCTCCTCCGTTCTCCTCTCGGGATCTTGGGCACGCACGCACACGTGCCCAGTGTGAGTCTTAAGCCACCAGGTCTGGGACACGAACCATGGTCAACTACATGGGAACCCAGTGACATAGCCATTACGCTAACTGCTGGTCCCTGCAAGTTGATTTTTATACCCTCCCACTTTACTATATTCATTTATTACTTTGAGAAGTTTTTTCCATGGATACCTTTGTGTCTTCTATATATACAATCATATCATCTGTAAACAGAAACAATTGCAACTGTCCTTTCCCTATTCGAAAGCCTTTTATTTTATTCTCATGTCTGATTGCTTTGGCTAGGACTTCCAGCACTATATTGAAAAGGAATGGAGAAAGTTGGCGGCCTTGTCTTATAACAGCTTTTCCCCATTCAGACAAACAGAAAATAGCTAACAAGATGACAGATTTTAATCTAACCATGTTAGTGATCCCATTAAACATGAACAGTCTAACCAACAATTAAAACACAAAAGTTGACAAATTAGATTACAAAGCATGAGCTAAAGATATGCTGTCTAGAAGAAACCTCCTTTAAATACAAAGACAATTGTCTGCCGATGATAATGTGTATGATAATGTCTTTGACTGGACTGATATGCAGCATATTCAAGGTGGCAAAATTCATTTTGTATGCCATAAAGATATACAATAAATAAATGTAAAAATAAATAAAATTTTAAAATAAAAAAAGAAGAGGATGAAATGTCCTTTAAATATGAAAACAAAGATAGATAGAAAGTTAAAACATGGAAGTTGAAGCCGGATCCCTGATTGCAGGCTGTTCATCAGGAGTGTCACCTGAGAGATCCAGAGAGGAAAAGCTTGAGACAGACTCAACATGCCTTTAGCTAGAGATTTATTACATCCACCATTAGAAGAGAAAACATAAAAAGAAATGGCTAGTTCAAAGTCCAAATTCTTCATCTGTGGATGTGAAGTGTCCAGGATGTGAAGATCACCACGGCCTTCAGCCATGCTCAGACCGTGGTTCCGAGTGTCAGCGTTCAGCAGTCCTGCGCCAGCCTACAGGGGGAAAGGCCAGACTCACAGAAGGTTGTTCTTTTAGAAGAAAGCACTACTAAGGATCTACACAACTTGCTGATTTGTTTTCTCACAGAAAGTGTTATCATAAGTTCAGTAATTTCCGTTAATCTGCCAAGATAATGTAATTATATTTGATTTTAAAAGGTATACATCAGTGATCTCCTATTTGGGTGTCAGCCTCTCAATGAAGTTTTGATTGTGAGAAGAGAAAAAAAGTAAAAGCATGAAAAATGTTATGCCATACAAACGCTAAGAGGACATTGTGCAGCCACACTGATGTTATTCGAAGCAGCCTTCAGAACAGGGACCATTGTTAGGCATAAAGAGGAACATCGTGGGGCTGGCCCATGGTGCAACAGGTAGGCGCAGTGCATAGAGCTAGATCCCCACGGCCAGCTGAGATTTGAATCCTGGCCGCAGTGTCTTGTACAATACACCAGGTGGGTACAGGTGGGCATGCATGCCCAAAATCCTGATGAGGATGAAGAAACGGAGGATCAAGAGTTGCAGCATGACCATACCCTATTGAGATTGGGGGATGCTTTCTCTCTTTCTCTCTCTCTCTCTCTCTCTCACACACACACACACACACATCCTGCAGCAAAAATAAATAAATAAAATTTTAAATTTGAAAATGAGAAACATAAAACAGGAACATCGTATAATGATTAAGGGAGAATTCTCCAAAAAGGCAAAACAGCACTAAATGCATATGTACCTAACAACAGAACTTCAAAGTACATGAAGCAAAAACTCACAGACCTGAATAAAGAAACAGATAAATCCACAATTATAATTGGAGACATTAATACTTTTCTCTCAGTAACCAACAGAACAAGCAAATGGTAAATCAGTAAGGATAAAGACTTAAATAACATTATCAATCAAATTGATCTACTTGACATTTATAGAATACTTAGCTTAGAAGCACATATACATTGTTCGCAAATGCACAGGACATTCATCAAAACTGACCATACAGTAGTCATAAAATAAACCTTAACAAATCCTTAAAAACAGAAACGATACAAACTATGCCTTCATGCTATCATGGAATTAAACTGGAAATAACTAATAGAATGATAGCTGGAAAATCCCAAATATTTGGAAATAATATACTTCAAAATAATCCCTGAGTCAAAGGAGAAGTCTTAAGGGGAAATTAGAAAATATATTAAACTGAATGAAAATGAAAATACAGCATATCAAAATTTGTAGGATGTAACTAAGGCAGTATTTAGAGCAAAATTTGTAGCATTAAATGCATATGTTAGGAAAGAAGAAAGGTTTTACATGAGTAATCTAAGTTTACACCTGATAAAACTAGATAAGAAGAGTCAATTAAACCAACATCAACATACAAAAGGAAATGGTAAGAGTGGAAATCAATAAAATTGCAAACGGAAAAATGAAGGGATAATAAAGACATTTTCAGACAAACCGGATCTGACAAACTTCGTCACCAGAGCCACCCTAAAGGAAATTACTGAAGCAAGTTCTTTGAATAGAAGCAAAATGATCCCCAATGAAAGCAGAGACAGTTTTCCATTGCTACCACAACAAATGACTAAAACCAAATTGCTCGAAGCACCATATATATATATTATTACAGTTTCAGAGATTGGAAATCACAGGGGGTCTCACCAGGCTAAAATCAAGATGTCAGCAGGGCTTCATTTCCAACTGGAGACCAGAGAGAATCTGTTCCTTGCTTTTCCCAGGTCTAGAGGTTACCTGCGTCCCCTGGATCGTGGCCCCATTCCTCCATCTCCAAAGCTGGCCACACTGAGCTAAATCCTCACACTGCCTCCCTGTCCTGCAATTAAGGACCCTCATGATTACACTGGGCTCAGCTCAGGATAATCCAACCTAATCCGCACATTAAAGTCATCTGATTAGCATTAGCATTAATTCCTTCTGGAACTTTAATTTCCCTTTGTTATATAACGCATTCACAATTTTCAGGTATTAGTATGTAGATATTGTGAGGGGACCACATTCTACCACATACAGAAAGAAATGAAGACAAGGAAAAAGCTGACCATGTGGGTAAATCTAGAATATGGATTGCTAAAACAATAATGACAAATGGGCCAGCCGATGGCTTGGGGACACGGGCACTGGGTCCCACGTGGCTGACTCGGCAGTTCAAGTCCAGACCCAGAGGCCTGAAAAACGTGCTGTCACAAGTGCATGTGTGCCAAAATCTCGAGGAAAATGGAGAAGAAGGGATTACGGCATGGCCATCCCCCCAGGGGTGGATTTTCTCTTTCTCTCAGTCTATCTCTCTCTCTGTAGTGAGCACACCCCGCTGTGACAAAAAAAAAAAAAAAAGAAAAAAGACAAGGGTATTTTCTAGTTGACCTAAAAATTACAGCTGACCCTTGAACAACTCAGGCATTAGGGGCCCCAGCCTCTCCTCCCCTCCCCTCACACAGCTGAAAACCTCCTTACAACTTTTCACTCCCGAAAAATGTAATTACTAATAGCCTAATGTTAGCAGAAGCCTTACTGATACTGTAAATAATTAACAGATATTTTGAATGTTATATGTATTATATACTCTGTATTCTTATAATAAAGTGAGCTAGAGAAAATAGTTTTAAAATCATAAAGAGAAACTACATGTATAGTATTTACTGAAAAAAAAAAAAATCTTTGTATGTGTGGGCCCATGCAGTTCAAATCAATGTTGCTCAAGAATCAACTGAACATAGAACATTTGCGGCATGGGGCCTGGGAGGTGATAGGGTGGTTAAGGCACTGGACTCCCACATGGCCGACCACAGTTCAAGTACTGGACCTGGTGGCTTGCTTTCTCACTTTCTCTGGTCAAATTAAATAATAATAATAATTATTATTATAAATAAAATTATTTTTTAAAAAAGAACATCCCGAAAGTCAGGATTGGGGGTAAATGGAATTAAGTCTCTTAAAGTCTGGGTACTGCTCAGGAAGAGATGTCTGCACGACTTCGTCTTTGATTTTAGTAAGGCAATGCGGTGGTGAGCTCTACATAGAGGGGGAACATGGAATCATTTTTAAATATCTAATTAATCCAAACTATGCACACAAAGAAAGATATCATGGAACCTAGAACAAGCAGGACAAATAGAGAACACATCGTTCAGGGACGGATTTAAGTGTGAAGAACGCCTGTGTGAAATCCCTGGCTCAGACATTCACTGAACAGCCTACAGCCACAAGGCAGTCCTGAATTCTGGTATCTCTCCACCAGACCCCCTCGTGCCCTGCCCCTGCCACCTCTGGGTACTCACTGACCTCCTCCATGATAACCTGGCCTTCTTGGTACCGGGGCCCCCTGGCCTCAGTGCGCCCTCATCTTCCTGGGGCTGTTTCAGCCTGAAGGGAAGGTCTTTGTTTCTGGAATTGCACGTTGTGGCCACACAGCACGCGATGAGATCTGCTTATGCTTCAGGGACCACAGGCAACACGTGGACCCGAGCCCTTTCGTGGTAGCAGCTGAGTGTGGCTGCTTTCCACAGAACAGCACAGTACACACCTGAAGTGAAGCAACCATTCCTGAGCACAGACCAAATCCATTCTGCACTCAGAAACGTCCCACGCAGCGCCGTGAACACGTGCATTAGTGCTATTAACCTGAGTGGGACAGACTCAGAGAGGAGAGGCCTGCATTCACTCTCAGAGATAAGAGGGGAGGTGGGGAGGTAAGGAAGGGAAAGAAAAGAATACAGTTTTGCCTGCTCAGTGATGCATCCATAGGCGACTCCAGTGGCTTAATGACTATGACTGACACCCCCACACACTTTCAATTGGATATTCTACTTTTACCATCTAAACCACAAGAACAAACAAAACACGGGGCAGGGTAAAGCAGGTGGGAGGAGTTCCAGCAGGGAATGATTTAGAAACAAGGTCACGGATTCGACCGGAAGGAACCGGAGGAGCAGGGGGATGGCCATCACTCACAATGGTCAACAGGCTGTTTTCCAGTCAAAACAAAACCCAGACAGCATCTCAAAGTCCCCACACCCTGCTTCCCCACTGCCCCGCATCCCTCACACCCAGGTCCACACTGCGGTGAGGCGTGCATGCCAGGAGGCGATTAGAGCATGCTATTGCAATCGCGTCTCCCCGACTTCTTCATTTCTTAAATCATAATATGCCTGATCCTCAGCGGTGTTCATACTCCTCCTTTTATTTAAGTTTACATTTAATCATTGTACTCTTTACAGCATTTGATGTGAATTCTCAAAGCATAAATGCATTGCATGTGGAGTAAGTTGAAGATATTACCAGACACAGTAACTTTGAATTCTTGTGTCCGTTATTTTTTTTAATAAAACCTTCCCACGGACCTAATAGTCTTCATCGTACTTCAATTTTACTCCACATTTAATGCGTATTTAAATGTAATTCATGACCACTGATGCCTCCTCCAACATAGAAAATGGGAGTAAAGGGGGCCGGCAGGTGGCGTGATAGCTTAGGGGCACTGGACTCCCACATGGTCGACAGCAGTTTGAGTTCTGGACTTGGCGGGGACCTTTATCACATTCTCTCTCTCTCTCCCCCCCCCCCCTTTCTGGTCAAATTAAAATAAATAAATAAATAAAGTTAAATAAAATATTTAAAAAAAAAAAAAAAAGAAAGAAAGAAATTGGGAGAAAAGGAGTAGACAACACTCACCCAGGTTTCCCCTGCCCTGACACCACCTGGTCACTGGTGATCTCTGCTGTTCAAATCACCCTATACACGTTGCAGGCTACTCTGTACCAGAGGCTGCTGGGGATGAGACAGCAAATATCGCTCAGATCCGCTCTGACCTCCAACCAGGAGGAGAGACTCATGGGAGCAGCTCTGCAGTGGTGGGGAGGCATGTCTACCCTGGGCTGCTTCCCTCAGAGGCGAGATGAGGGGATGTAGGCACAGCCACGACCATTGCCCACATAGGACTCTACGCCCCGGAGCTGAGCACATTCATCCAGTGAAAACCAACTTACACTTTCCTCTATGATTTCCATCAGAAACCATTTAAATACCAATGAGAACTCTCACACGAAGTTGGGGTGGGGGGCATACCGGGGGACGCAAAGGGACAGCCACTTTGCAACCCTGAGTTGCTGTTTCTTTAAAAGTTGGATGTACACTTCCCATATGACCCACCAACTCCACTCCTAGGTGTTTCCCTGAAAGACATGAGGATGGTACAGTCACACCAATATCTACCCTGATGTTGACATCAGTTGTGTTCATTGTAGCTAAAACTGGGAGGACATCCAGCAACCGTCAATCAATAAACTGAGATACAACAGCTGTTGCTCAGATATGCTGAGGTACGATGACCATTGCTCAAGTATACTGAGGTGCACTGATAAAATAGAGAGCTGCCGATGATAAAAGCAAATGAACTACTGAGACACACAACATCAGTGGAAGAAGACACACAAACACACACACCATCTCAGGGGAAAATATATATTAACATGTATAAAGCATTTTAGATTTTAAATCTTTCAGGAGTCAAAATATCATATGAATTTTTTAAAGATTGTTTTTTAAATATTGAAACTAGGAACTATTTTTTTTTTTTTCAGAATCAGAACAGCAGCAAGAAAGTCACTAATTTTAAGATGAACTCAAATTGGATTGTGGGCCACCCAAGTTTACTAATGACTGATGGTGTTGGTGTTATTTTCCTAAAAACTTTGATAGGACCATATACCGATAGGGTAATTTTAAGACTACCAAATTCCACTATAAAATTCATTCATGCTGAAAAAAAAAAAAAAATTTATAATAAAGTATAAAAAAAAAAAAATTCATTCATGCTGGCCGGCAGGTGGCATGGTGGTTAAGGGCACTGGACTCCCACATGGCTGACCATGGTTTGAGTCCCAGACCTCGCTCTTGCTCTCTCTCTGTCCCTCTCTTGTCAAATTAAAATAAATTAAATAATTTAATTAAACAATTCTTTTTAAAAAATTCATTCATGCTACAGTATTAATATGATAGCAACACCAAGTATCTTAAAAACAGCTCAAATTGGTATTGACTTTTGAGTCTTTGCCTCTATAGATAATATAAACAAATCCATAGATCAAGCTTGAGGAGACCTGGACCAGACTTTCACTGTCCTTTCTGTGTGATCAGTACGAGTCGAAGTAAATGTCAATCCACACTACTGAATGATGGGATTGTTTTCAAGTGCCTGAATAATCCTGACCCTCCAGCTGGCATGGCCTACTTGGTCTTGGGAGACAGATACACTGGGTTTTCCACAAACTCGACCTGGTAGATATCTGGTGGGGGCCAGGGAGGGGTGGTGTAGAAGGTTCTAGTTCCTTATTCCCTCTCTGGGGAAGAAATAGAAGTTTGGTGGCATTCAATCTATTTGAGAATCTAGTGGGCAGGTGACTCTTGTTCTTCAACTGAATCATAAAACAACAAACTAGTACATTTTCTAAACAAAGAGGGGCTTTGAAGAAGGAAACATTCAAATTTTGCTGTTCTCCTCGGTTGCAAGACCTAAGCGTCTCTAGAAAAAGGATTCATTGATCTTAATGTAATTCAAATAAAGATAGTGACTATTTCTCTTGTTCCCAAAAGAATCCCAAAAAGAATTACAGGACAGTAATAACAGAAGATCTTGAGATTTTTCTCAAGGATCTCCAATAACATCAAGTAACTGCATTTTTTTTTTTTTCAAGAAAAGATATGAGGTACCAAGAAGGATTAACCTTCAATAATGGGAATTTTAGGCACATTGGCAGCCTAGGGGCTGGGAGGTTGAGAAACAACTCTGGTGGTTTGAGACAGACTCTGTCTTATTCTTTTGTCCTACAGTTCCTAATAGTTGGCCCTGGTAATGAGGCAGATTGTGTCCATTTTTTATTGAAAAACGAATACTTAAATGATACTATATCCATGGAGTAGAATAATTACCAGCTGTAAAAATTAACTACAGCTACTTGCAACAATATGGATGAATCATAAACCATGAATGATTTTTTTTAAAAAAAAATCTGAAAAGAGGAAAAATGAAAAAAGTCTAGACCCAGAGGAGTGTAGAGGGAAGGATGGGAGTAAAGCACATAAGTTATTATCAATCTTCTATTATTGGGTTGGGCAGTGAATCTTCACGTGTCTATTATATTACAATAAATAATAAGAGCAACACATGGCTTGATTAATAATGAGACCATCATGAAACAAGGATTAAGGGTAATCCTTTCTATGCCCTGAGGTCCTTTCTGGGGCAGAAAGGACACATCATAGCATCTTTGTCAAGAAAGCCAGAGTAAGGATCACAAAAGCCACTGCCCAAAGACTCCTTGAACCAGACAGGAATCTGCTTCTCCACCAAAAAATCTGTGATGCTGGAATCTGTAGATAAGAGGCATTGCAAGAAACCCAATGCATGAAGTTCAAGTAACTGATTTGGAAAAAAAAAAAATCTAGAAGCCGAAAGTCTTCAGCCAATAACTGAATTCATGCATGTGACTGGTATTTTCTTTACTTTTGAAAGGAATACCCTAAGGAGCACTTTAGTTCTGAAACTGGAAGAGTAAATAAAAGAAATGTTATATAACTCATTTCTAAAACACAAGCAAACTATATTAACAGATTGACAGTATTCATAGGTTAATTAGGAAATCTGTTGGCGCTGTTAAGAAACTTGGCATATTTTAATTTAGATTGACATTCCTCAAGATATAGGTAGAAGTGATTTCACTCAATAATAGTGAGATGTCACAGTCTGTATGAGACTGATGTCTAGAGGCAGCGTACAGGCAAGTGGTACATGAATGTGCTCTGGATCACAACGGATGTTTTCTAATCAAAGCTGTGTCTTTGAAAAGTATTCAGGATATGAAATTGATGCACACTTGAGATAAAAGAAAGGCATTAAAAGAAAAGCTTTTACGCTGATTAAAAAGGAACCATCTAACCAGGCTTGTACAGTGGCTAACATTTTAAATATGGTCACCACAGCTGTAAAAGGAGGGCTAGAAAAGTCCTCTTCATTATTTATCGTGCTGTCTATTGGACTGAATTCTAAAGAGTCAGATAAAAGAATAGAATCTTGGCAGGAATACTGAAAACATTTCTATACAGTCACTCAGAAACCCAAGACATGGCTTTCAGAAATAGTTGGATCTTTTCTTAGAGTTTTTACACCCATCAGCTTATGTAGTCCTCACGACAACCCTAAAAGATGAAAGGTCTTCTCACCCGCAATCTCAGATGAAGGTTAGAGAGATTAAGTCACTTGTTCAAAGCCACACAGCTGCTGGCAGCACATCAAAGACTGAAGCCACACCCACCTGGCCCCAGACCCTGGGTCCTCCTGTGTCTGGCCTATATGGAACAGGGGTGAAGAGCAGCCTCCAGAGGGATTTCCAGATTAGATACTGCCAGTGCTTTGGAGGGAAGAAGAGCCCCGGGGCGGTGCTCAATGTGTAGGCTTCTGCTAGATTCCGTGTTTTCACCATGCTCCCTGCTCTCAGCCAAGTTTGTACAAGGTCTCATGTATAAGGTCTCTCAGCTTCAGATACATCAGATGATAACATGCTCATCTTTTACTCTGGAGTGAGAGACATGTCTGCTACCATGAAAGAAGTGGAGGAATTTAAGTCAGGGAGCATGCTAGCTGATTCAGCCAATTGAATTTTCAACCAGTTCTTCTGTTTTGGCACCCACCTGCAGCTCCAAGAGCTGAGATTGAGCTCTATGGCTCAATTCAGCCTGCATCTGTGTTTCTTCCTTGACCAGTTTAGCTTTCTGCAGCAAAATCAATAAGCACTGTCTATCTATACGGTCTGAGGGCCTCCACAACGTGCTCTTTTGTAGTGAGCATGCTCTCCTGCTCTCTTTGTCTTTGAGGTCTGTGCTTTTTGTCTTTTTTATTATTATTTTAATGCAATAGTTGGAGGAAGCAGCTATAAAAATATTTGTTCGATTTATCATGTTGAAATGGCTCTCTGAAATAAATAGGTGTTCATGGACAAGAAAATTTGTGCTTAAGTTCTTACATGAACTTAGGGCTTTACACAGTCTACTTTCAACATGCAATCACTTGGCCTGCAAGCTCTAATTATAAGCAATGGGAACAGGTGAGTTGTGTGGCCTTACTGCAGACATACTTGTGCATATTGCCACCTACAGTTACAGTCTCTCTTGAAGCTTACAGAAAAAGAAACAAGGAAAGCCAGCGTCAGCCATCCTCCATTGTTTATGTCTCGTAACAAGGCCGTCATCGGCAGCATGAGTTCGTCCATTTTTCACAAAGCTTAGCCCCCATTTTAGGCAAGACTATGAAATGGCGTAGCCAAGTAAATTGTGATTCTAAACTTTGGAATTGTAAAATAGAGGAATCATATTTCACTTGTAAAGAGAATGGATATGGGCTGGCCCCATACCCTAGCGATTAAAGGAGCAGATCCCACACGGTGAACCACAGTTCAAATCCCAGCCTTGGCAGTTTGAAAACATATCAGGCACATGTTCATGTGTGCCCAAAAGCCCAACATGGAGGAGAAGGAATTGTGGGTGACCATGCCCCATTGGGTATACTTTCTATATATCTCTGTCCTGTTTCTTTCTCTGTCTCTCTTTAGTGAGCATGGATACCCTCTAAAAATTAATTTTTTTAAAAATGGGAGAAAGAATAGACATAATTTCTTGCCTTAATCCTTTAATACCAAAACCAAGTTAACCAACTCAGCTGTCCAGTTGAGTTTTGGATCCCAACAGGAGAATTCAGGTTATTTTACCTCTGAATGGATAGTTGCCTCTCCTGATCTTGCTCTCTGACCCAGGATGTAAAACGATGGACCAGAAGAAATGCAAACATACAACAAGCACAAAGTCTAATTTCTTGAATCCCCCCTGCCCACATCCACACTAACAGAAGCAAGATATAGGGACCAGCAGTTAGTGTAATGGCTATGTTTCTGGATTCCCACGTAGTCGACCGCGGTTCAAGTCCAGGACCCAGTGGCTTAAACTCACGCCAGGCGCGTGTGCGTGCGTGCCCAAGATCCCGAGAGGAGAATGGAGGAGAAGGGATTGGGGCATGACCACACCCCCTGGGGGTGATTTCTCACTTTCTATCTCTCTGTCTCTCTCTGTCTTTCTGGCAAGCACATGCACCCTATAGCAAAAAACCTATCAAAAAAAAAGGCAAGATGTACCTCCATGGCTCACCCCTATAATAAGTATGAGGTTTGAGTCACTGTGGAGTGATTTCAAGATCTGTTAAAGCAGAGAAACAGAAATTCAACTCCGAAAGGGGAAGTGTTCTCTCCTAGAAAATGCACTCCATGAGGACAGGGTTTTTCGTGTTTTGTGCTGAATGAATAAATGAATGAACAAAGAGCCTGCAAACTTGCTCACCTCCCCAACGGCAAACGAAATAACTGAAGTAACAGGAGAGACATCATGTCGTCAAAAATAAGGGGTTTATTTCCTTCTCTTTCTTCTCTGCCCAATACTTCTCAATCAGGTAATCCAAACTGCTTCTGCCTGCTGAAGTAGCTGGGCCCCAGGAGCAGCCTCAGTCCTCTGGTGTTCTAACTCAGGGCACTGTGCCACATGCATCACAAAGAAACCGAATTTGGAAAATCCTTGCAAAGCCACATTTTTACTGATGCTTCTAAAAGAGCCTTCAAAGGGAATCCTCACATTAACATGCAGGGAGCAGAACACCCCCAAATCCCATTTCCCTATTTCTCCTCCAGGAGTCTTGACATTGCAGAGTTAGCTATGGCCCACCCCTCCTCCTCAGCCTCTCCCAGAGTTCCCAGCTTGCACCTGCCTCCTGACACCTCCTCACCCCCTCACTCCCTCACCCCCTCACTCCCTCACCCCTTTCCCTCCTCCTCTGGCCTTCCTGATCTCTCCTCCTCAGAGAGTAGTAAATTCATACTTCTAGTGTGAATTCACACTCTTCATACAATCAATGCCAATAGCAGCAGAATTTTTCCCTTCCCGCTTCTCCAATTAGCTGAGGAAGGCTAGGGCATTGTAAGGAAAGAACCTTCCCCAAGGCAAGAGAGGTGCATGGGCTACCTTGAATTGAAATGAATAGTTTCTCCCCGTGGTTTGGTCAGTACAGGAATCTCCTCGGTTTTCAGGACAGGGCCTGAGCCGGCCCTCTCTGGAAGTTTAGTTCCCTTTCCCAAGTCCCACGCCTCCTGACATAAGCAGATGCTCTTTCAGCGTCTGTTTCATTATCTTACACTTAGTATTCCACTGTCTGACTTGCTCCTAGCCCGTTTCATTGTGTGTGTTCCTTCCCCCAGGGAGATGATAAGATTCTTGAGGGCAGGAGCTTTGCTTTTTCATGTCTTTTGGATTCCCTCCATAGTTCATCTCCACACACTCCCAGATCAGGTGCTGGTTGAATATTTGCTCATTTCGAAAAGGGTGTCAGATCACAATTCCCTTTCTTTTCTAGAAAGAATATGCCTAGAGAGTAAAAGGCAACCAAGTCGTCTCTGAATACAAAGGACAACTGCGTATGTAAATATATGATCGGAATAGTCATTCAAACATGAAATTGATCCTGGAGGACTCATAAAACAAACTGTAGGCAATCTGAATGCCTCCTGTGGATTACCAGCCAATTAATTCTACTGATGCTGTACAAGGAAGGGTTTATATGAAAGTGGGTTTGGGGAGGAGGCACCAGTAAGTTGTCCCATGTTATCTACCTTCTGCTAACGTGAGGAGTGTGTCTGGCCACTGGGCGGGTTCCTATCCGTGACCATGTTCTCAGCTGAAAGGGTTATTGTCTGCGGAGCCCAGACTCAGAGAATTTGTCTTTTGCTCCCCCCAAAATACCTACGAAAGAGCTGCTGGAGGAGGAGGAGATCCGTATGGCACAAAGGAAGAACTTAGCAGGAGTTTAGGTCTCATTAGTACGAAAGGTGCAGAATAGTCAAATGTAAGAAAGTAGGTCAGTGAAAAAGGAGAATCTCCCAGGGAAAATCACACAGGCTCTTCACCCTGACACAAAGCAATTCCAGCTAGTCGGAGGGAAACGTGGTGTTGTGGTGTTGTTTCACCACACACATGCTCTGAAATGCAAATCGCAGCAAATGCCTCACAGGCCGGCCTGAGCAGCAAGAACTCTCAGCCCTCAGAGCCCAGTCAAGTGAAGTTCACGCAGAGCAGAATTAATGCTGAAAACGAGAGGCAAAGTTCACTTCTGAGCAATCTCTAATGGGCAATTACCTCGTCTCTTTGCTTTCGTTCCTTCCCCCTTCTTTTCCCCCTCGTGTTAAGGTGTAGTAGGCAATGGAGGATAGGAAGGAGACTGCAGTTTTATTTAGTCTGGCTAAGAAGGCAGCTTTTATACATTTTCTGAGGTGTGTATAATTACAGGTGCAGTTAATGTGCTTAAGAGCTTAGGGGAAGCAATTGCATATGAAAGATAACTTCCGAACAGACAGCTTTATTACAACGGCCTCAGCCTCTCGCTCCGGAATTATGCACACTTCGCCCTGCTTCCCGTCCCTCCTGTCCTGGCAGTGCTTAGCCCTGGAAAAATGCTGTCACCTGTGGAAATATTTGACTGGGAGTTCAGCCTGGCCCCCAAGAGGCACATGTACACTTGATACATGGGTGTTCAAGAGGTTCATGGAAAATGAATATTAGGAAAAAGAACTATGGGTTTCCACTTTTTTTGCCCCCTAATAAACTCATACTTTTTTTTTTTCACTTTTTTGCTATAGAGTGCACGCACCTGCCAGGGGGAGGGAGGAGTGAGAAATCACTTCCCAAAGGGATGGCCACACCAAAATCCCTTTTCGTCCTTTCTTCTCTCAGGATTTTGGGCATGCACATAAATGCATCCAGTGTGTTTTTCCAAGCCACCAGGTTTGGGACTCAAATCATGCAGTCATTCATGTGGAATCTAGTCGCTTTAACCACCATACAATGGGCAGGTTCCTTTTTTTAATTTTTAATTTTTTTTTTTTTTACTTGCCAGAGAACGCCTGAGATCAACAGAGAGAGAAAAAAGTACCCACAGTGGAGTGTGAATACACTGCTTTGGAGCACGTACCCAGCATGTTTTTCAAGCCACCAGGGCCAGAACTCAAACCACAGTCAGTCATGTGGGATCTAGGTCACGAAGCACAGTTCTGAAGTTTCTGAAGTCCCCTGATAAGTGCTCAAATCTCACAGAGTTTGCTGAGAAAAAGAAGCCCCAAAGAAAGGCAGGCTGTGACAGAAACCCTGAGTGATTATTACCTTCCCTGTATTGGCAGTGAGCAGCCACAGCATGTAGGGTCAAGAACACAGATAAGAAGCCTCACTGTGGTAGCAGCGGTAGGTTTTAGAAGCAGCATCAGGGAGCCCATGGCATTGGGTGCCAGTCCTACCAAAGTCTTGCTCAACTACTGAAGCCCTCCTATGCAGGGCAGGTATGGGCATGCCACTGTTTGCTTCTTGCCAGTGTCCCTTCTCCAAAGGACCAGACTACAAAATGAGAACATTTTCAGTACCATGGGCTACTGAGTCACACAAAAAACAACCAAAGACAGAGCACTGTGACTGGGTTCTTCCAAGGCGCTGGATGAAGGATTGAGCCAAATGGAAGAAACAGTGAGAAAGAAAGGAAGAGCCAGGAAGAGTGAGCGAGAGAAGATGAGTGAACAGAAAGCCAAGGGCAAAACACACTAAGACTCCTCTGTCCCCTTCTGTCTTTGTCTCTCTCACAACACATTCACAGAGATGTGCAAAACAGCTCCATGACTCAAGAGAAATGACATCAAAACAGAGACTGAGATGAGAGATATCGGCATAAAGAGACATGGCAGAGGTGTCAGTGTGAACAGTCTTTTGCCCTTTAGCGACTGAGAGAGACTGACTTTCCTTTAACACTAGAACTTTCGTATTGTTGTGAATGTAAGAACCATTAGTGATAGCATCTCTTGGTACTTACTACATGTTCAGGCTGAAGTGGAGCTAAGAACACTCTGTCCCTGTCCACACAGGTCGTTCTAGTGTGGGAGAAGCCAGTGGCCCAGGCCTCACAGCCTGAATTTCCCAGTGTTCCTGACAATTATTCGCTGTTAGCTTTCTGAAGAAGCTGTCTAGTCCATGATTTATCTTTCACCTTGTTCCTCTCTTCTCTAAAACCCATAGTCATGACTCCTTATCTGGATACCTCCCTCATAAAACATGTTTCCACAGCAAATCCAGCACCCTCACCCTTCAATGCCAATATTCCCATGACAGTCCTTCCATTCCCAAAATATCGTATCGGTTAAGCATCACGAAAAAACATTTGGGATGATACTATGATTGTGTAGCTCAGTGCTATATAGCAAATTTAAAAATAATAATGATAATGAAATAAATGTTTTTAAAGAATTATTATATTTAACTTTATTTATGTATTTATTTTAATTTGACCAAAGAGGGACAGAGCAAGAGCAAGAGTGAGAGCGAGAGGGTAAGTGAGAAAGTAAGCTCCCAGGTCCGGGACTCGAACTGCAGTCAGCCATGTGGGAGTCCAGTGCCCTTAACCACCAAGCCACCTGCCAGGCCCAATAAAATAAATTTAAAAAAAAAGATTATCTTGGCAAAACCATATGCTCAATAGAACAGCATTTCCCAAGTTACATTTTACTGAATGGGATATTATAAGTGTTATTTAAAATAAAACAGATGATATCTTGGATAAAATAGGTTTGTGACACTCTGGGTTAAAAGAAAATTCAAATTAGGGGCCAGAGATGGTGTAGCAGTTACATCGCTGGACTCCCACATGCCAGAGCGCAATTCAAGGCCCAGACCTGGGACTTGAAAAATCACATCAGGCGTGTGTACATACATGCACAAGATCCTGGGAGGAGATGGAGGAGAAAGGATTATGGTGTGGTCATCTCCCCAAGGGTGATTTCTCACTTTCCCTCTCACTGTCTCTCTCTCTCTCTCTCTCTCTCTCTCTCTCTCTCTCTCTCTCTCTCTCTCTCTCCCTCTCTCTCTCTCTCTCTCCTTGGCAAGTGCACACATCCCAAGACAAAAGCCTCTTAAAAAAACAGTCCAGATTGATATTTTACATCAAGTATTCTCAGTGAATTTTGTATGCTGCATGCTCATAACTCACTAAGAAGACATATAGAAAGCCAATTTTTCCAAATTTATTTGTCATTGGAATTTTTTCTGGCAAAATATTTTGAGGAAGTAGTATACTAAGAAACATAGCAGTATACTAAGAAACTTCAGGAAAAGATCACAGAATACAATCTCTCAAGTCAACTTTTAATTCAATAAAGGACAATTTTTAATACAGTATATATAAAGTATATATTATGTATAATATTTAAATATATACACATTTCAAGTGACATATTTGAAATTTATATATATTATGCAAGATATATTTGTGTGTAACATACAGCTTATAATATAGTTGACCCTGGGACAATATGGGTTTGGACTGCAAGTCCACTTACATAAAGGTCTTTTTTTAACAAATACTGTAAATGTATTTTCTCTTTCTTATGATTTTCTTATTTTTTAAAGAATTATTTTCATTATTATTATTAGGTTTAAATTTGTTATAGGGCACATGTGCTCATGAGAGACAGAGAGAGAGAGGGAGAGAAAGAGACAGAATGTGAGAAAGCAAGCACCCAGGTCCAGGACTTGAACTGTAGTTGACCATGTGGGAGTCCAGCACCTTAGCTACCGCACTACCTATTGGCCCTTCCTTATGATTTTCTTAATAACATTTTCTTTTCTCTAGCTTATTCTATTATAATAATATAGCATATAATACATATAACACACAAAATATGTGTTAATCAACTCTTAATGTTACCAATATTGCTTCTAGTCAACAGTAGGTTATTGGTAATTATGTTTTTAGGGAGTCCAAAGTTACATGCACACTTGCAAGTATGCAGGAATTCAGTCTCTCCAACCCCTACATTTTACAAAGGTCAACAATATATTAAAATACATATATATATATATTAATATATAATTAAATATATATATGTGTGTATATATATATATATTTCCAGTGATATACTGGCTACATGTCTTGACTATGCTATATTGAAATTATTATTTTATCATAATATATTCATACTATTACTCCAACATATACAATGACAATAGTACAAAATCACATTCTTTTTTTTTTTTTGCAGGGCGGTGAGCTGGCCATAAGGTATGTGTACTCACTGGAGAGAGACAGAAAGAGATAGAGAGAGGGAAAGTGAGAAATCACCTCCTAATGAGGATAGCCACACCACCACACTATAGTCAGCCTTGTGGGAATCCAGTGCTTCAAACACCACTCAACCTACTGGTCCTCCAAAAAAATCACACTTTGGGAACCAGCTGTTAGCGTAATGGCTATGTCGTTGGACTCCCACATAGTCGACCGCAGTTTGCGTCCCGGACCCAGTGGCTTAAAACTCACACTGGGCGCATGTGCGTGTATGCCCAAGATCCCAAGAGGAGAATGGAGGAGAAGTGATTGCGGCGTGACTATCCCCCCTGGGGGGGTGATTTCTCACTTTCTGTCTCTATGTCTCTCTCTGTCTGTCTGGCGAGCGCAAGCACCCTATAGCGAAAACCTCTCAAAAAAAATTAAAATTTAAAAAAAAAATCACACTTTAAAGCAAACATATATAAATAATTTAGGAGTTTAAATGAGCACCAATAATGTGATTTTGCATATTATTTATCAAATTATTTCTCTCCAGCTTACATGACTCTATACTGCAGGAGTTCAGTGAAGGAATATAATAAACAATTATGATAATTCTATTCCTAGCTATTACATGTAATCAACAATCTGAAAACCTTTCTACAAAAAACATGCCGTAAAATAAAAAAAAGTATAGTAAATATCCCTTAAAATGCATAGCTGAACTTATAATAAAATAAAAGAATTTTCCAACTGTTAAACATGAACTAGGAATAAGGAATCCAAAAGTTATATCAAAGAGGAACTACTCCAACCAAACCAAATGGGTTGGGTTTTAATGTCTCATGGACACAGAAAATTGAAATTTTAGACTCCAATAAGACTAGGAGTTAGAACCAAGATCTCTGATAAAGCCAAGACCCTCAAATGACTACATTCTTAACAAAAGGGTGATATCTGAAACAATCTATCCACATACCTAGAGAAATATCAAGGAAGATGTTTAAATTATTGACTGATCTTTCACTAGAAATAGATTACCTTAAGATTTGCAATGAAGGATCTACCCTCACACAAGTGTTTGGCTTTAATTTATAATATCACAAGATTCAGAAATCTCCATGCCAAAAAATTATAATAAAAATATCTTCAAAATGCTAGTATCCTTAAGGTGTCTTGTGGAAGCAAATTCAAAAGTATTCTGAGGAAGAGAGTGTTATATCACATAATCAAACCCCAGAGAAATGTATAAAAACAAACCCCAGCAAACACATATCATGACCTAAAATTTAAAGATATATGAGGAAACAAAACATTTTGGAGAGGAAGGATCAAGAAGCACCAAAATAGCATAATTAACCCTCTAAGAAACTTTAGATGATAGAACAATTAGATACTCTATGAATGAGTATATTTTTAAAAGGAGCAGAGAAATATGAACAAAGAACTATGAAAAATAACAGACATTTGAAAAACTATACAAATACAGCTTCTAGAAATAAAAATATAGTCACTATTACTTAAATCTCAATGGATAGATTGATGAGCTAGCAAATTAGAGGCAGTAGAAGAGGGAATTGGTGAATTGGAAGACGGTCTGTGGAAATTAACCAGAAAAAAAAAAAAACAGAAATTCCTTTTAAATAGGAAAATGTTTTGATTTAGTAAACACTGAGAATAAAATGATAAGATCTAATAAGCTCTTGGGGGAGATCCAGAGAGAAATGGAAAGAGGTAGAATTTCTAGAAGACAAACAGGAAAATTTCTAATTCCATAATCACATCAAATTAAAAATATAGTAAATAAAGGTAAATCCACTCTTCATACATTGTATGGAAAATGGCAAAATACTAAAGATGAAGAGAAATATTGTATATGAATCATAAAAAAACACAGATTGTCCACAAAGTATCAGCAATTACAGATTAACAACAGACTTTTAAACTGCAATAATAGAACCCAAAGAACAATGGAAAATACTTCCAAACTGTTAGGAGAAAAAAAGGAACTTATCCTAGAATCATAAACCCAGCAAGACAATAGCTGAAGAATGATAAGAAATAAAGACATTTTCAGGCAAACTAAAATAGTATTTTTACTATCAAATCTTTACTTTAAAAAAATACAATTAATGTATTACTTAGCAAGAAAAAACATTGAACATAAAGGTGAGATTGATATGGAAAAAAAGCTAAGCAACTAATTGGTAAATATACAAATATTTATTTTTAAAATACTCTGGCTAGTATAAAGCAATAACAGTGGTAAGTGTGAAAGAGAGTAAAATTAAAATGAACATAAATGTAATATAAAATGAGAAGAGTGGCTAAAGTGAAAACATTCTAAGATAATAGTTAGGTATTAAGCTATTAGTCAAGAAAGTGTAAATGATGGCTAACACTAATGTGAAACATCACACTACAGTTTTAAGGTAACCAATAAATTAATAGGAATGGAATGTGTACCTTTCAATGAAATTGAGGTATAGGGAGAAAGAAATAAAACTAACCAATAAAGAGGAAGATTGGAAAGTTAAAATAAAGAAAAGTAAGTTTATAATTATAGTAGATGTAAATTTGCCAAGTAAGAGAAAATTACTCAGATTACTTTTTTCCCTGAGATTATTCTTTTTTTTTTTTTCAGGATTTGCCATAGGATGCATATGGTCACCAAAGAGATACAGAGAGAGAGAGAGAGAGAGAGAGAGAGGGAAAGTGAAAAATCACCCCCAGGAGGGATGGCCATGCCACAATACCTTCTCCTTCATTTTGGGTGTGTACACACACATGCCCAGCGTGACTTTCAAGCATACTATACCAATTCACCAATTCCCTCTTCTACTGCCTCTATATTGCCAGTCCCATAACACAGTGGTTAAAGGGATGTGTATTGGCAGCCAAATCCCAACCACAGTTCTAATTCCAACCCTGGAGGCTTGAAAAACATACTAGGCGCTTGTGTGTATACCCCAAAATCCTGATAGCTTAAAGAAATAAAGGAAAAGTGATTACTAAGGAATCCTTTCTTTCCTTCTTCCCCTCTCTTTCTGTCTCTCTCTCACACAAGCACATGCACCCTCTGGCAATAAAATTTTAAAAACATACGTTTATAAATAAAAGAATAGAGAACACATACCCAAAAAAAGGCAAATCAAGTGAAAGTTGGCATTGCTATATAATATGAAACAAAACAAACTTTAAGTCAAAAAGGTTAAGCAGGGAGAAAGGTGTTTATTACATAGTGATAAAAGGAAACCTCATCAAGACATAATTCAAAACTTATGTTTATATATTAAGACAGATTCAAAATATATAAAATTGTTAAAATTATAAGGACAACTAGACTAGTTCAAAAACATTGTGGGAGATTTTAGCATACATCTCTAGATGTCTGGTAGATAAAGCAGAATAAAAAAATTTAAAGGGTATAGACAATCCATATACAGAGATGCAGAGGACTGCATCACTATTACCAAGGGCAATTTTCCAGTTAGGAACTATACATGGTTATAAAACACATGGAAATAATTTACTAAATAGGAGTGGGCAATATAACCAAGACTTAACTGCATTAGGAATTTGAGGTACTCTTTTCACTCCAAACAGCAATTGTCAGAGTTTTATGAAAAGCATCATGTTCCATTCAGGATACATAATATGAGACAAGGAATGAGAATGCTGGAGAGACTACAAGAAAAGCACAAATGATGCATGCAAATTCTAGAAAGTGACTCCTTCCATTCAAACCAGGGGGTTATGTGATCATATGGGTTTTTTAAAGGGATCCAGAAGAAAATTATTTACACCTTAGAAAGAGATATGATGATATAGGAAAAGTCTTCTCAAGAGTGCTCTTTCTTCACTGAAGTAAGTTCAAGTAAAAAAGAAAAGAATTTAAAGTCACAACATAGAAACAACTCTCAGAATCTAAGAAACATATACACTTTGGGGTTCCTGGTGAGATTAGGAACCAAACCATTCTCTCCATCTCTCAGGACCAGATGACCTTCCATCCATTTTCTCCCACACTCTTGTTCTACCCTTTTCCCTGCAGACGAGCTTCCTATGTGCACCTACCAGCCTACCAACACCAGAGACTTGACAACACCAGAGGCCTCTAAAGGGAGAGAGAAGGAGAAATTATTGAAATCTAAGTAGCAGATGGAAGCTGTCTGAGAAAAAATTAGAGCCCAGATCTTCTTCCCCAGTCTATTGAGATGAGCAAAAGCCCATGCCCCATTTTGGCAGAACACTAGAGACATGTTTTTCTGGAGAGGAGAAAAGAGAGTCATTGGACTAGAGGTCAACTGGCACAACTGAGGACATGGGCACTATACTGAAACCCTGGGAACTAGGTAATCATATACCAACACTATTGTAAGCTGTTCCAGCCACCTTCCTTCATTCAACTCCCAGAAATCTGCAGCCAGACCTTCAATCTCTGGGTGGGAGACTAGAAACTTTTCCTTTGGGGAGTCTGATGAGCCCAAAAGGAAAGATCTAGAGTTTGATTAAAGAGTTCTCTAACAAACAGATTACCTAGATCATCCTAAAGTGAAGCTCAAGTTTGACAAACCCTACCCAAGCAGCTTTTAGTATTCTCTTTTAATCATGAACAGACAAGTGATGGTGACAAGACAACCAAGGAAAGTTTCTGTACCAAAGGACATCAGCAACAGAGAGATGACAACTCATAATATAAAAGAAAATATTTATAAATCATATATTTGATAAAGGATTAATATTCAGAGTATATAAAGAACTTGTACAACTTAACAAACAAACAAAAACAAACAACTCAATGCAAAAATCGGCAAAGTATTTGAACAGACTTCTCCAAAGATAAACAAAAGACTGATAAGCACATGAAAAAAAGTTCAACCTCAGTTATTAGAGACTGTGAATCAAAACCATGAGATACCACTTCACACCCAATAGGATGACTATTATCAAAAAGACAAAAAAGAACAACTGTTACTGAAGATGTGGAGAAATTGGAACCTTTGTGCATTGCTGATGGGACGGCAAAATAGAGCTGTAGAAAATAGTAGCTGCTTCCTCAAAAGTCAAACATGGAATTATCATGTGAAGGCCAGTCCACAACATGATGGGTAAGACAGTCAGATCCCACATGACTGACTGTGCAGCTTAAATATCAGATCTAGTGGCTTTTAAAACACACTGGGTACATGTGTGTGCATGCCCAAAATTCCAAAAGGAGGGAGAAATGGAGGAGAAGGGACTGCAGCATGACCATTCTGCATGGGAAGATGCTCGTTCTCTCTTTCTCTGCTCTCTCTCTCTCTCTCTCTCTCTCTCTCTCTCTCTCTCTCTCTCTCTCTGGTGAGCACTCAGGCCTCTGGAAAATTTAAAAAAAAAAAATAGAACTATTACACGAATCAGAAATTCCACTCTTAGGTATATACCAAAAAATATTGAAAGCAGAGATTAAATGTCAATGTTCACAGTAGCATGGTTCACAATAGCCAACAGGTGGAAACATTGTGGAAGCAAATGTCCCTCAGTAGATGAATGAATAAACAAAATGTGGTACATCTATACAATGGAATATTATCTAGCCATAAAAAGAATGAAATGATGATACATGCTAAAACATGGATGAACCTTCCAAACCCTATGCCATGTGAAATAAGTTAGACACAAAAACACAAATACTATGTTGTTCCCTTTATAAGAGTCAGCTAGAATAGGCAAACTCATAGAAACAAAAGTAAAATAAAGGTTATCAGGGGCTGCAGAAAGGGCAGATCAAGAATTATTGTTTAATGTGAATGGAGTTTCTTTTAGGGATGATGAAAAATTTTGGAGCTAGGTAGTGATAATGACTATACAACATTGTGAGAGTATTTCATGCCACTGCATGGTATACTTAAAAATGGTTAAAATGGTAAATGTTATGTCATATTTACCATAACATAAATAAATAAAATGATAGCAGAAATCAAAAACCAGGTAGAGAGGTGACAAATAAGAATGATACAAATCTCAGCCCAGCCTTGGTGACATGGGCAACAGCATACTGAGCTTAGTGATGGAAGCACTGGAGAGGAGATATCAATCATTGGACTAGGTCAGCTGACACAGCTGAGGATATGGGCACTGTAACAAAACCTTTGGGATTAAGTGTGCATACACAAATTCACTGTTATAAGTTATTCCAGCCACCTTCTTCCATTTAACTCCTAGAAATCTGTAGCCAGACCTCCAGTCTCTGGGAATGAGACTAGAAATTTTGTCTTTGGGAAGTCTAATGACCTGGGACCTACTAGTATAAGTCCTGAGTCCAAAGGCCTCAAAACTAGAGTTCTAAGGCCCAAGAGCAAAAGTAGATATGCCAGCTAAAGAAGAAGTGTGAAAAGTCTACCTTCCTTGGCTTTTTTGTTCTACCTTGGCCTTGGATTGGTTAATGTGCACCTACACTGACTTGGAATGATCTTCTTTACTCAGTCTACTGATTCAAATGCTGATTCAGAATTTTTCCAGAAACACCTTCACAGACACAACTAGAAATAATATTTTCCCAGCTATCTAGGCATCCTTTAACCTAGTCAAGTTTTAACACATGAAAAACAACTATTACAGGGGCTGGCAGGTGATGTGGTGGTTAAAGATGCTGGATTCCCACTTGCCCAACCGTGGTTCAAGTCTCGGACCTGGCAGCTTGCTTTCTCGCTTTCTCTTTCTCCTTCTCTGTCTCTCTTTGGCCAAATTTAAAAATAATAATATAACAATGGAATTAAATGTTTTTTAGAAAAACAACCATTGCAATACCCAAATAATAAGAATTCCAGAAAAAGAATAGAAAAATTATTGTGAGAATGGATTTTCAATGAAATGATTCAGGAAACATTTTCTAAATTAAAGGACACAAATTGAAAGAACCCACAAACATGTAACCATTATCTATAAATAAATGCACACCAACACTTACCACTATGAAATTTCAGATCCCAAGAGACAAGAGAATCAAGGAACTGAGATATCCAAAAACTGAATCTATGTGGAATCACCAGGAATGATGACAAGTCTAATTTTGAAGTGGAGGGAAGATTGTGGGTTTCCATATTTCATTCTAGAACCTCATAATTGCCTGAAAGATAGACCTAGGAATAGTCCATCTATTGATGACCAAGTGAATGATATCTGCCGTGAGCCACCTAAGAGTTCATAAGAGTCCAGGAAGGAGAGATCATAGACATTGGGAGGATACATCATGTCGATGAACATTTTGAATGACATTAAAATCGATCTTCTATTCTAAGAAGTATTATAAGAAAAATTTCAACAAGCACAGACTAGGAGCAGTAAGAAGAGAGGCATTGTGGGATAACAGAGCCAAGCCTTAGAACCCTAATTAGTCAGAAAGGCCAGAGTATAAGAAGGAGAATACTGGGGGACAAAGGTAAACAGGGAGCCTGGTGGTGGTAGAGAACAAAGGTGTCCAGTCTAGTGCAGTGGGCATTTGCTAGTGCCCTGGGCTGGCCTCTGAATAGGAAAACACAACATACTAATCCAGATGGAACACCAAGACCCTATCCAATTGCTCAGACTTCAGGATCCTGCCTTTATTTTGTGTGTGTGCGTGTGTGTGTGTGTGTGTGTGTGTGTGTTTAATAACTGAATTCAGTGCCACTGTGTGCAGATTGCTCAATCAAGCACTGTACGTGGATGATTACGGGTAATATAAAATCTGTGCCCTCAAGAGATTCACGTTCTAGCAGAGGAGAAAGGCATTCTTTCCAATAATTGAAGAGAATAAACCAGAGAACCAGAGCAGGAGAAGGTAGAGAACTGAAATGGAAACAATTAGCCTAACATTCCGTTTTGCATAACAGCACAGGACACTTGGCATCGAAGGTGTTAGGGACATGCTCATTCTTAGAAGCAGATAGCAAATTAGCTGCACTAGAAAAAGACCACTTGTAAATGCCTTGCAGGGTTGGGGCTATACTTTACATCATTCCTGATTTCTGTCCTAAGATATCCCATAAGCTGGGGGAAAAGAAAGAAAGAAAGAAAGAAAGAGAGAGAGAGAGAGAGAGAGAGAGAGAGAGAGAGAGAGAGAGAGAGAGAGAGAGAGAGAGAGAGAGAGAGAGAGAGAGAGAGAGAGAGAGAGAGAGAGAGAGAGAGAGAGAGAGAGAGAGAGAGAGAGAGAGAGAGAGAGAGAGAGAGAGAGAGAGAGAGAGAGAGAGAGAGAGAGAGAGAGAGAGAGAGAGAGAGAGAGAGAGAGAAAGAAAGAAAGAAAGAAAGAAAGGAGTAGATGGACTCCCCTTACCTGCCAGGCAACGGACTAAATGTTCTGTCTCCTTTATGATGCACAACACATCAAAGATGTTCATTGTGCGAACTCTGGATGTTTCTGAAAATATGGGCAGACCATAAAACGTCCTCAATGTGACTCAGACAATATGCTGCACTAAAGATACTGCAGCCACTTTACTGTAAAAGATCAATTATTATCTATTAGTTCTACGATTCTCATCTCATGAAAATTAAAAAACCAAAAGATTTTACTTGACTAATGAGCTACTTTGCTCCACTGGGTCGTAATCTGCATTTTAAAGTGTCTGTATTCACAAGAGTAGGGTAAACCAAACCTCACTGGTGTCATTCGTACTGATTTTGTGGTAATTAATGGAAATTTTTCAAATTGTCTGAGTCTCTATTTAAATGATTTATATAATGGACCTTCAGAGTTGCTTTTATAATCTATCACATTGTAGTGAAGTAACTTAAATGTGTTTGTTATCAATTTATAGGGAATATGACAGCCTGGTGATGATATAACTTTTTTTTCCTCTTAGGTTCTCTTACAGCTCTAACATTCTGTGTTTGGAATAAACAAGACACATCTTAACACAGAAGACATTTGTAGTATGAGACCATAGGTATTTTATGTTGGGTGCTGGCCAGTCCTTTGGGATTTATGACATTATTCCATTACAAATTGCTGTAAGGACAACCATGGCTCACCCATGAGGTGGTATATATTAACTCATAAATTTTCAGGAATGAAGGAGAGTGTGTGCCAGGCATGATAAAACACTGTTTACTTTTCCCTCCTCCAACTCTCCTAAAAACAAAAGAATGTTTTAGAAAATTGGAGTTTCAGAGTCCAGTGTGAGAAAAAGTAGATAATCAGAGCTAGCACATGAGTGTCTTCATTTCATGCCAAAGCAGAGACATAAAGAGGAAGAACAATATTGATTCTGTCTATCACCACGACAGGAAACCTAGAGTAACCAAGCAGAGATCTTGGAGAAATATAAGCTTCTCTAAGAAAAACCCAAGTCTTAGTCAAATTTCTCATGCCCTAAGCCAATTGACTTCAGTGCCCAGCAAAAGATGGTTGCTCAGTACATAAACACAGAAATCAAAGTAGTCTATGTAAGCATTTAATTTGTGGAACATATATTTAAAAAACAAAGTTGATGTCCGAGAAATCTTTACATGAAAGGAGCGTACAATAGTGAACTCTTTTGTAATTATAAAATAAAAAGGGTCTTCATGTAGATGAGAAAAGTGTGTTTTGTAGTTGCTGGGTGAAATGTTCTATACATGTCTGTCAGGTCTCTTTGGTATATGGTATTGATTATTTATTTTTTGTCTAGATGACCTATCCAGTGTGACAATGGGCTGTTGAAATCTCCAACAATTAGTGTGCTGCAGTCTATATCTCCATCTAGATATATCAGTCTTTCCTTTACATATTTAGGTGCCTAGCATTGAGTGAACAAATATTGATAATTGTTACATCTTTTTGGCAAACTAATGTTTTCAGAACTATGTAGTGTCCTTCTTTCCAATCTCTTTTTACACTTTTTATCTTAAAGTCTATTTTGTCTGATCGCGATCATTGCAATTTTTTTCATTTGTTTGCATGTAACAATTTTTTCCAACCCTTAGCTTTTAGTCTACTTATATATTTGTCAAAGAAGTGCGTTTCTTGAAAGGAACATATAGAAGACTCCTGTTTTTTTATCCATTGAAGCAATCTGTGTCTTTTAATTGGGAAATTTAATAATACATTAACATGGGGTAAACTTTCTAAGAACTTTGACATTTCTCTCTTGCCATTTTTATTAATAAAATATTGTCTTTATCTTTTATTTTTACCAGTTTTGTGATAATATGCCTTGGAAAGGATCTTCTTATATAAAATCCTTGGTGTTATTTGTATTTCTTCAATTTAGATTTCTGTATACCTTTATAAGTTTGTAAATTGTTCAGCTAAGTTCACAAAGGAAGCCAATACAAATTTAAAAGTAAAGAAACAATATTCAGTATCTTCTCTAACTACAACAGAATTAAATTTGAAACTAACCAAAGAAAGAGCTGTCAAAAATACACAAAAACATGGAAACTAAACATCCTATTCCTGAATGACTTCCAAAATCTTGAAGAAATTAAGACCAAAATCAAGATATATTGAAACCAATGATAATGAACATACCACTCTCCATAACCTTTGGGACCCAGTTAAACATCATAAGAAGGAAGTTCATAACAATTAGTGCTGACAAGGGGGAAAAAAGTTGTAAATAAATAACTTAATGGTATAGAAATGGAAAAAACAACAACAACAAAAAACTCCAAAAATAACATAAATTAAATGAACATACCACTCTCCATAACCTTTGGGACCCAGTTAAACATCATAAGAAGGAAGTTCATAACAATTAGTGCTGACAAGGGGGGAAAAAGTTGTAAATAAATAACTTAATGGTATAGAAATAGAAAAAACAACAACAAAAAAACTCCAAAAATAACATAAGAAATTAAATAGTAAAGATTATAGCTGTAATATAGAATTAAGAACTACACCCAAAAAAAGACAAAAATAGATTTTTGAAAGGATAAACAAAATTTACAAACCATTAGCTAGACTAATTAAGAAAACAGAGAACAGAACCATACAGATAAAATTAATAATAAGGCTGGTAATATTACAATCAATATAGCAGAAATACAAATGCTTATGAGAAAAAAACTATGAGTGACTATATGCCAAAAACTAGAAAGCCCAGATGAGATGGACAAATTCCTGGACATGTACAGATATGTAGGCAGAATCAGGATGAAATTGAAAATCTGAACAGACCTATAACAAGTGATGAGATTGAATAGGCTCCCAACAAAGAAAAGCCCAGGTCCAGATGGCTTCACTTCAGAATACTACTAAACTTTTTAAGAAGAACTAACTTAAATTCTCCTCAAATTATTTTTAAAAATCCTAAAGAAAGGAACCTTCTTAAGTTTATTCTATTAAGTTTCCATCACCTTGATACCAAAACCAGACAAAGACATAACAAAAAAAAAAAAAAAGAAAAAGAAGAAAGAAACCTATAGACCAATATCCCTAATGAATACTGATGCAAAAATTTTTAAAACCAAGTTTTATCTTTAGTGGCACCATATCCAGCCAACAGATTGTGCCTCATCTAAAGCAGTCATGATTGTTTGTTTCTCTGTTCTAGACATCTCATTTACCAGCCTCTGGTAAAGACCCAAGGGGCCATGTGACCCAGTTCATCCTAACCAGATAAAGTGAAGGTTCTCCTCCGAGCTTCAAATGAGGCAGGAATTGTGAAACCTGAAGCCAAGGCAGTCCTCTTGCTACCCTAAGGTAACAAGCAACAAACTCAACAAGAAAGAAAATGTTAGGGAGATCCTGGATCCTGGAAAGCACTGTTGAACTGCTGTACCATCCCAAGGCAGCCTGCCTTCAGTTTCCTTATTGTTTAGAAAGATCCTAAGCCAACTGCAATGGTGCAGCAGTAACTTGACACTTTGTGATGTTGAACCCATAAGAGAAGGTACCAGGTTCGCCTCCCAAGGTCTCCCTATACACACACACAGTGTGTGTGTGTGCACGTGATCCTGGCTGGCTGAGGCTAGAGGCTTGCAGCATGAAGAGACTGTTGGGTGTGTGTAGCTATTTCTCACTCTCTTGTGAAAGAAATAAATAAACATTTTTGAAGAGAAGAGAAGGAGAGAGGGGGAAGAAGAAAGGGAGGAAGTAAGGTTGTAAATGTATGTATAGTTTAGACCAAAATTACTTGCCCTACACTTGATTCAGCCTTGATGCCTCATCCTAGGTCCTGGGAGATGTACAACACCTGGCATGACTTCACTCCACTGCATCTCTTTTTTTTTTTTTTTTTTTTTTTTTTGAGCGGTTTTGT
>NW_006159977.1:2492983-2495851 GCF_000334495.1 Tupaia belangeri chinensis | reverse complement strand
GATAGGGCTCATGCACTCGCCAGAAAGACAGAGAGATAGAAAGCGAGAAATCACCTCCCAGAGGGGATGGCTACACCTTAATCCCTTCTCCTCCATTCTCCTCTTGGGATCTTGGGCACACACGCACACGTGCCTGGCATGAGTTTAAGCCACTGGGTCCAGGACTCGAACCACGATCGACTACATGGGAGTCCAGCGACATAGCCATTACGCTAAATGCTGGTCCCACTCCACTGCATCTTCATGGTTCCTAGCTCTAAGACAGAGCATAACTGTGTCCACTTTCCAGTCATGCAAGTGCCTCTGCTTCTGCCTTCTGCCATAGGAAAGCAGCTTGTTACCTCCTGAGAGTCCAGGCAAGCTAGTTGGCATTTTCTCAGCTTCCAATCACATGCACAGAAGCACGCCCCCAGCATGGGCTTCCTAACAGGACCTTGAAGTGAGACTCACCACTCATGCCCCTGTTCCACTCCGCCTGGGGCTCTTGCTTCAACCAGCTCTCACTGCTGTGGGACTCTGCTTGCTCTGCTCCTGGCTTGCCTCTATTCCTTCTGCACGACTATGCAGCACTAACACTTTCCTCTTAAGTTGTCCCCAATTCCTACCTATGTGGAACAGAGAAGTCACATCCACTCACTTCAACCTCATGCCTCAAGGCTATCACTGTACATTTTTTAATTGCTGTATTTAGACTTTTTACAAATAGGCCTACTCTTGTAAAAAAAAATATATATATATGGAAACACAAAGAAAGGGAAAATGAAACATTGTGATACATTTCTTTCCATTTCTTTCCTACACATATCTGGAAATACAGTATGTTATTTTTTTAATTGTGACATTAACCAAGTAGGATTTTATCTTACCTCGAGTGTATGTATGTGTGTGCGTGTGTGTGTGTGTGTGTGTGTATGAGGGTCTTCAAAAAATTTATGAAAATCTGTATTGTGAAAAAACTATGGGACGGGCTCCATAGCCTAGTGGTTAAAGGAACCAGATCCCACATGGCCAATTCAAATCTGAGCCCCATTAGCTTAAAAAACACACCAGGTATGTGTGTGTGTGCATGCCCAAAAAATCCTAAAAAAAAAAAAAAAAACACAGGAGAAATGGAGAACAAAACATTGCAGCATGACCATGCTCCATTAGAAGTGCTTTCTCCTTTTCTCCCTCTCTCTGGAAAGCACATGTGCTCACTTGAAATTTAAAAAAGATAGAAATTTTAAAAAAAAAAAACAAAACTATACATGGATCTCAAAAAATTTATCACCAAAATGAACTTGTACTTTAATTCCATTTTCCAAACACTTTTCAAAGTACCCATTTGTATGTATGTGTGTGTGTGTGTGTGCATGTGTGTAAAACATAGATCAAGCATAATTTCCCAAATTGTGAATATTTTGTTGTTTTTAATTTGTACCTACTATGTATGCTACATTATAAACTTTGGATATTTCTTTCGGATAAAATCCTAGAAGTAGGATTACTGAGACAAAGACTATGAGCATTTAAAGTATACGTACACATTGCCAAATCATTCTCCCAACAAATGTTTATCCTCTCAAACTGAGTATAATAATGTTTTAAACTTGCCAATTTGATAGACAAAAAAGCCGCAGTGTTCTTTTAATTTACATTTCTTTGATACTCATAGTTTGAACATTTTTCATATGTTAATTAGCCATTTGTCTTTCCTTCCAGTGCATTTTAAATAAGATTGTATTTACTTACAACTCTGCAGAAACAGTTGTTTCACAAATTAAATAAACTACCTTTTTATGCACAGTAAACTATAAACCAGCTTCATCAGAGTGCATGCTGCTATCATTTGTGTAAGGGGTCTCTCTCTCTCTCTCTCTTTTCTTTTATGGCCAGAAAGCACACGCACTTGCCAGGGAGAGAGAAAGCAACCCCCAATGGGGCATGGTCACACCATAAGGATTTTTCTTCTATTTCTCCATCCTGTTAGAATTTTTGGTGTGCATGTTTTTCAAGCTTCTGTGGCCAGAATTCCAAACCACGGCCACCCCTGTGGGATCTGACTCTCACTGCATATGGTTTAACCACTGCCCTGTGGGGCTAGCCCTGGGTAACTCTCGTTTTTCAAGTTAAAATGTCTTTCATTTTACTTCAGGTCCAAATTATAATTAGACTCAGTCTTTAGGTAATTTATGATCAAAAGTGTGGGAGTGTACAATATATATACATAAACACATGACCAAATTGTGTGCGTGTGTGTGTGTGTGTGTGTGTGTGTGTCTGTGTGTATGCCCACAAATAAAACAGTTTCCCCAAGAAACAGAGTAAATTTTTCTTCTTAGGATTTTTGGCATAGGGTGCATGTACTTACCAGAGATGCGAGAGATGGAGAGATATAGAGAGAGGAAAAGTGAGAAATCACCCCCATGCCCCTCTCCCCCACCACCCGCCAGGGGGAATGGCCATGCTGCAATCCCTTCTCCTCCATTCTGCCCCTGGGATTTGGGGCAAGCATGCACACAACGCAGGCTTGGTGTGATTTTCAAGCCATCAGGTTTGGAACTTGAACAGTTGTCGGCCATGTGAGAGTTCAGCACCTAAACCACCAAGTCACCTACTGGCCCTGAAACTGATTTTTAATTCCCTTCTTTTCTTCACTAATTTGCTTCTTTCTGCTTTTGCACACACCAAGACACACAGTATTATTGGACTATTTCTTAACATACTTCCCTTCTTCCTTCATCAGACACCTGTAAAAATCATACCAAAAAGAAAAGAAAAAGATGCATCTAATATTTCAATCACTATTTTAAATGCATTTTTTTTTGGATAGATTTTTACTATAGGGCGTGTGTGCTCGCCAGACAGACAGAGAGAGACATAGAGACA
>NW_006159977.1:2492069-2492945 GCF_000334495.1 Tupaia belangeri chinensis | reverse complement strand
ATCCCTTGTCCTCCATTCTCCTCTCGGGATCTTGGGCACACTCGCACACGCACCCGGCCTGAGTTTAAAGCCACCAGGTCCGGCACACGAACCGCGGTCAGCTATGTGGGAGTCCAGCAACATAGCCACTACGCTAACTGCTGGTTCCCTTAAATGCATCTCTTGATCGTTGCCAAAACACTTCACAAAAGAACCAATTCAAGAACCCTGGAGTGAGTCTTTCAATTTTTTTTTTCCTCATGAAAAGTCTAAATAAATGTTTCTTAAGAAATTTCTTGGGAACCAGCAGTTAGTGTAATGGCTATGTTGCTGGACTCCCACGTAGTCTACTGCAGTTCGCCTCCAGGACCCGGTGGCTTAAAACTCACACCGGGCACGTGTACGTGCGTGCCCAAGATCACGAGAGGAGAATGGAGGAGAAGGGATTGCGGTGTGACCATCCCCCTGGGGGGTGATTTCTCGCTTTCTGTCTCTATGTCTCTCTCTGTCTGTCTGGCAAGCACACGCGCCATATAGCAAAAACCTCTCCCAAAAAAAAAAAAAAAAATTCTTCATCTCTTTTGGGAAAGTTACAAATTCTTCTCCAAGACAGTCTCGTTCATCTCAGATCAGTGAAAGGGAAGGGCATCTGTCTCTCACAAGCCAATTTTAATCTTTTCAGTTTGAAGTTTTGTAAATAAAGCTTCCTGTAGATGCTTCTTAAATAGGAAAGAATTACTGGAGTCGTAGGTGAGACGCATAAAAGTTCAGTCTTGTAACCTTAGTTTCTTCATCGGCCAGGTGGCTTTGCAAATGAGGCCTGTTTCATACCATTCTGTTGGGGCTATGATTTTATTTATTTTATGTACATAAAATATAAATAGGGAGAGAGAACTG
>NW_006159977.1:2489298-2491574 GCF_000334495.1 Tupaia belangeri chinensis | reverse complement strand
GTTTTTGTTGGGGGGGGGCCCCCTAAATAAAAACCCTAAAAAAAAAAAAAAAAAAAAAAAAAAAAACAGCAACAACAGGTCAGAAGCATGTAAAACAACTGCCAGCAGCCCGGACTCCCCTCCAATTTTCCAATTTCATCTGGACTTCCTTCCAAGACACAAATTTTTTCCTGGTCTTATCACAAGCCTATTTTCATCTTCTGAGGTTCTCTGAGCATTCTCTGGGGAATGTCCCTCAGTCCCCAGTGGCTACGGTTTGGATTATGGTTTATCCCCTAAAGGTTCCTGTTCTAGAAGTTTGGTGCTCAGTGTAATGGCTTTGGGAGGAAGTGAGACCTTTAAGAGGCAGATCCAAATAGAAGGGCACCATTGCACTGTCTGGGAGAGTGGGAGAGTCAAACCGCAAATGGAGAAGTCTCTTTCCTCCTTGTCTCTCTCTCTCTTCCTTCTCCACACGTGCCTGCCTTCCTCTCTGCTTCTCCTTGACAAATCGTGAAGCTGGCCCCATGCCTTTGAACTTTCCAGCCATCAGAATCATGAGCCAAGTAAACGTTTATTTATAAATCATCCAGTGTCAGATATTTCTGCTTAGCAGCACGGTAACAGACTATCGCGTCCATGCACCATCGGGGTCTCCTTGTTTCCACACTTCGTTTTAGCTCATCCCCCACCTTCCCCCCTGCTCATCAGTCTGGCATTTGCCCTCCATTCTCTCTCACTGCAGCCACAGGGAAGACCTGATGACCTCTTTACCTCCTACACAGAGGGGGCTCCAGACACTCAGGCCCTTCATGCCATTGAAATGTAGCTCACAACTCAAATAATACACAAGAATGAGTTCTCTGCAGATTGAATGTAAAAGCCCCTGGATGGGAGCAAGGAAAGCCTGAATAAAGAAGGTCTGAACTGGTCATCTACAGACGGGCACGGGGCTGGGTCGGAGCGTAAATCAAAGTCCCCGAGGGATATGTGAAAAGTTGGCACACAGGGCGAAGAGTCAAAGGTAAACTAAAACCAGGAAGTTACCTTTTATCAAAGACACACACATGGGGACCGGATGGTGGTACAGCAGTAAACATGATGCTGCCAAGCAGACCCACTAAGGAAGGTTGCCGGTTTGCATCAGAGACCTCCCTGAGCGTGGCGGTCACTCGGAGCCAGCCCGGGATCTGGGCTGGCTGAGGCTGGGGTGGATCACAGCAGAAGACCCTCATTGGGGTACTGTATCTCTAGCTATCTACCTCATTCATGGAATAAATGAATAAACTCTAAGAGAAAAATGAAAAACACTTAATTTGCCTTCAGCCAAAGACCCAGCCAGAGCCCAAACCCACAAATTTGCTTTAACTGAGAAAGAACAGATGATCCAGGGGTTCAAGCAAGCTCATTCAGGAGGTGTCAAAGCAGATGGCCCAGAAATGGGTTGTGGAGGCTGATCCTGTAGATGCTGGGTACAGGACAAGAAACTGTAGCGCCAGACTGCGTCTATAATCATGCAGGAGGCCATAATTTGAGCATCAAGGACAGAGGAGGGCCAGATCTCCTGAGAGGCTCCTGCAGATCAAGAAAAAGATTGCTTCCCAGCAAAATGCAGAGCCAGGTTGAGTGGTTCGGGTACTAGAGCAGCACCAGACAGGCCTTCAGATGACGCACCTCCACTTCAAGTCAGCCGGATTTCTGCAGACCACACGGTCCTCACCAAGGAACTCGGTCTGCCTGGGCCCACCCTATACCCTGGCAGAGAAAGCAAGGGTCAGGAGAGGGCCCAAGGCCTAGGAGAACTGGGATTTTCCTGTGGCCTTTCCCCTGCCAGGGCTGGAGTGTTCACCAAAGGGAGAGAACAGAGAATGATGTTAGGCTGGGCCCAACAACGGTCTGGGCAGGGGCAGGAAGGACTGTCTGAGGTGGCCAACACTACAGAAAGCCCAGGCATCTCCCAGGGCTCTGCACCAGGAAGAAGCACACCAGTAGACAGCAAGACTCAAACCTAGTCAGTGGGAAAGGGAAAAGTGGCAACCCCAACGCACAGGCATGATGGTCGAGGTGCCAGACAATTCACTGTAGGGACCAGTCCTCATTTTCCTTCTGAAGCCAACCGGCTGCCACCTGGCAAGAATAGACTTCCAGGGACCACCAGATGGTGTAATGGTTACATTGCTGGACCCCACATAGTTGATCACGGTTCAAGTCCCAGACCCAGCAGCTTAAAACTCATGAGGCGTGTATGCATGCATGCCCAAAATCCCTAGAGGAAAATGGAGGAGAAGGGATTGCAG
>NW_006159977.1:2488567-2489206 GCF_000334495.1 Tupaia belangeri chinensis | reverse complement strand
AAAAAAAAACACGAAAAAAAAAAAAAAGGGGGGGGGGGGACCAGCAGTTAGCATAATGGCTATGTCACTGGACTCCCATGTAGTCGACCAAGGTTCGCGTCCCGGACCCAATGGCTTAGACTCTTGTGCATGCCCAAGATCCTGAGGGGAGAATGGAGGAGAAGGGATTGTGGCATGGCCATCCCCCCTGGGGGGTGATTTCTCACTTTCTGTCTGTCTCTCTATCTCTCTGGTGAGTGCACATGCCCTATAGAAAAAAATCTCTCTCTCAAAAAAAAAAAAAAAGCTTTCTGGGTTTGGCTCATTATGTTTATCAGTTCCGGAGGCAATGGCCATCTGCAGTTAGATTTGGTCCCTGAATGATGATGAATGATGGCCACTGTCCCCTCAAGGACTGCATCTCTGGGGCATCAACTGGACAGAGCTTACCTACAGCCTTTTAACTAAAGTTGGATTCCACCTATGTCCTGATTCTTAGGATTTGGACAGGTTGGCCACCCTTGTTTGAACTTTTATCTCTGTCTATTGGGAATCTGCGGTTGTCATTTTTATCCCCTGGGCAATCATGTACAGTCACAAGGAACGCTTGCATTGCAGTTACTGTAACTCTAGGAACACAGACACCACGCAACTGCTGAA
>NW_006159977.1:2473414-2488550 GCF_000334495.1 Tupaia belangeri chinensis | reverse complement strand
GCTGAACCAAAGACGAGAGAGAGAGAGAGAGAGACTCCGAACTTCAATGATGCCAGGTTTCAAGTGTGGCCCTCAAAAGCCAAGGACTGCCAAGCCACTCACATCGGAAATGCTCGGGTCTGCAGGAGCCATGATGCATATTAGCATCCTCAGCAAAAGCGCTTTAGCCAACTCGGTTTTCATATTCCTCAACCCAATTCCTTTGAAAATTAAAGTCAAAATAAAGCGACACTCCTGGTCATTTCTTCAAGGCCTTGGAGTGCGGGTCAGGGAAAACCTGCTGACTCTGCCAGCCTCACGGAGGTGTGGTAGGGCAGAGGGCGTTCAGGTCTTATGTGGATCCTAATAGCCCCGCTTCCCTGCATGCTCGGTATTTTCTTTCAAACTTGCCGTTTAGCTGTTGCGGCTAGGCTTGTCAGTTTTCAGTACTAATGGGTTGTGATGGGGTGTCAGGGGAAGTCAACAATCAATGCTTGAAAAAAAAAATGGTGGGGGTGGCAGGACTATCACTGCTGACATGGCCAGGAACAGAAACACAGCAGCCTTCTTTTGTAGAAAAATAGACAAGAAATTCTCTGCTGTATCTTTAGTTGGAAGATGTGTGTAGATTTTGATCCTATGACAACTGGGCAGTCTACCCTCCCTCCTCACCCCTCCCACTTTCAGTTTGGCTATCGAAAGCCCAGATTCTGGTTTTAAATAACCAATCTACAATATTGTTAACATTGTAATTCATGGGATGGGTTATTTCTTGCAGGGAGATGAAATCAGATAGGGGACAGAGATGGGAGATAGAAGCAGGAAAGACATGATGGGAATGGCTGGAGCCTTCTCTGGAAGGAGACTTCTTTTAGGAAAGATTCATTTAGCTCCATGTCCTGTGGCATGAGAGTGCCATTACAGTGACAGTGCAGGACAGCTAGGGGGACACGAGGCAGAGCCTGGAGGCAGGAAAGCTCATAGAAAGTGTATTTTACTAATAACTCAGTGCATCCTCTCATGACACGGGTGGAGATGCAAGGGTAATACCTGCCTTACAGGTGGTTTCATTCAAGTCCTCGTTCAAGCAGTCTATCTGGGAGATGATTTGACCAGAGATCAAATGGAGTATACTCCATGATAGTGAAGGCCTTTCTAGATGAGAGTTCACAGTGCTTATTTTTTTTTTAATTGCCAAAGGGTACACACAACAGAGACAGAGAGAGAGAGAGAGAGAGGGAGAAAGCACCCCCAGTGGATGTGTCATGCAGAAATCCCTTCTCCATTTCTCTATCCTGTCCAGATTTGGGGCACGCATGCAAATGTGCCTGGCAGGTTTTGCAAGCCACCAGGGCATTCAGACTGCAGTCGGCCATGAATGTAGGATTCACCTTCCCTTAACCACTAGGCTATGGGGCTGACCCTGCACTATACATATTTATGTAAATGACATTTATTCCAAGAATCCCTAAGTGGTTCTCAAGTAAAATTATTCCTAGTTCCTACAACATTTGAGTTCCTGGGAAGTTGCGTGAAAACTTACAGTCATATCCTGATCTACTCACTTTGCAAACCCAAATGTCTGTTTCAGTTTTTCTTAGAGAAAAGCCCATCTCTATTTACCTTTCTTTTTTAAATTAAAAAAAGTAATTAGTTCCATAGAACACCGTGCACAGTAAGCGCCCAAAGCTGCCATGAAATGAGAAGCAGTGCTGATCCCGTAACGTCACCTCTCTGTGTTTTCTACTGTCACCCTACTTCACAGGCATACCCAGCCCAACGACTGCTTTCAATTTCACCCTTTTGTATTATCAGGAGTTTAATAAGCATGCAATATTTTAATCATCAGAGTAAATGAACATAAGTTTAATCATCTTAAAAACCATCTGTCAGGAAGATAGGGTAGATATACAAGAAGATATCAAAGCATTCATGGAAAAATGGAATTCAAGTATGAGTTTATTTGGGAGCAAAGAATTTTGCAATCCATTCATGGTTTTTCTAAAAATACTCCTTTTTCCACGAACTTTTTGGACATCTCACATACTTTTCCTATCTCTCCAGCTAATCACAATAAAAAACACTAGATACTGGGCCAACAGAAGGCATGGGGGTTAAGGTGGTTGGATCCCTCATGGCCAACTGCACAGTTCAATTTCCAGACATGGTGGCTTGAAAATCACAGCAGGTGTGTGTGCGTGCATGCCCAAAATCTCCAAGAGGAAAATGAAGAAGGGATGGCTGTGTGGCTAACCCCTGGGAGAAAAGGTGACTTCTCACTTTTCCTCTCTCCCTTTGTCTCTATCTCTGGTGAGTGTGCGTGCCCCACAGTAAACTAAAAAAGAAAAACAAACAAACAGAAACACTTGACATTACTTATATATATAAATCATATCTATAGATATTTACCCATATAAATAATCAAATAATTAATAAATAAATATAAATGCTTAAACACTGACATAATATGTATTATTTATTTATTTTCATAAATCAAACGTAAGACTCTGGAAAATGGCGAGGAGGAGGCAGACTGAATAGAATCCTCAGGACTTGAAGAATGCCCCAGAGTTGAATTCCCTGGTCTGCTCTCAGTCTCATAAATCCCACACTTGGTGCTGAGGAAGCTGGCAACACTGAAATGCCAATGGGCGCAAACAAAAATAGCCTCAACCAAAGCCTCGGTGCCCCTTATTCTTATTTGCAGGAAAGCCTTGGTCTTTGGTGAGGGACTTGCTACATGTGTTTTAAATACTGATGAAAAATACCACCTGCACGCAGATCGGACTGTCCACAACGCAGGTCACAATAACGCCTGCCTGCTGCTCCTCACTGCCGCAGAATGGCTCCCCTCCCTTTCCACGTGTGACGACCCAGGTCTGCTCTCGACATGCTCACCCTGCTGGTCTGTCATCTCTGCTCTGAGCCGGGGTTCTCCACAAGGGCACGGCTTCAGTAGGACTGATTCTGCAGCTTTGGTGGGAAGAGAACGTTTCTATTTGGGGTCCAAACTGAAAGTGGATTCCGGTACCCCAACTGACAGCAACGTCTATACCTTACCACTCTGCATAACAGGTTTAAACACCTTCCCTGTTGCAGGAGCTCGGAAGATTGACTATTTAGTCATGTTAGCCTTACCATGATGTAGGCCACAAATGCTCAAAAAATACTGAATGAATAAATAAACATCTACTGGCCCCACAGGCTGGGCAGACCTGAAAGAACATACGAACACACGCAAACACACACAGATACTCCAAACACCTGAAAATGCTGCATAAAAAAAATTGTAATGCATAATCAAAAGCAATGAGAGGAAATCCCCAGATGCCAGAAATAAAAAAAAAAACTCAAAGAAAAAGCGGTGAGTGGGAGCTGAAGCCAAGCAGATGACAGGGGTGTTGTAAACAGCTACAGCCTCAGAGGCTTGGGTCTCAGGTTTTAATGCCTGCACGGGAAAGGAGACAAGGCCCAAGCGAGGCAGGGAGCTGAAACTAAGCTCGCGTATAAAAGTGAGAGCCGTGAAGCTTTGCCTGGGCTGACACTGAATTAGGGGCTTGACACACTGGTCTAGGGACTCACTAAGAAGGAAGCTTGCCGTCAGCTTGGGGCAACTTACTCACAGCAAGTTGGAGCCAGTGCCCCCTGTACACATGCTGTGGCATTCACGGCTGTGCTCCTTACATGGTTAGAGAACCCATGTCTATAGTAGCATTATTCGGAGTACCCAAAGGTGAGAGCAATCCAAGCATTCTTAAGTGGACAAATGGATAAATAAAATGTGAGACATACATACATGGACTATTATTCCACCTTTTTTAAAGAATTATTTCATTTCATTTTTATTAATTATTCTTATTTTTTAATCTGCTATGGGGCATGTGTGCTTACCAGAGAGAGGGAGAAGGGACAGAGAGAAAGTGAGAAGGCGAGCCGCCAAGTCCAGGGCTTGAACCACGGTCAGCCACATGGGAGTCCAGCATCTTAAGCACACACCATCTGCTGCCCCACTATTACTCCATCTTAAAAAGGAAGGACTTCCTGTCACATGTGATAACATGGATGATCTTTGAGCATATTATGCTTGTGAAATAAGCTGGGCACAAAAAGATAAATATTGTACCATTGCACCTGTATGAAGCATCTGTACCATTCCATTTAGGAGGTCTCCGATACGGTCAAACTCAAAGAAACAGAAAGAACAAGGATGGTATCTGGGAGGATGGGGTAGAGGAAATGGGAAATTATTGTCTAATGGGTATAAAGCTTCAGTTTTGCAAGATGAAAAAGTCCTGGAACTCTGTTGCACAGCAAAGCAAATAGACTCTGCACTATGAAAATGCATGCTTAAAAATTGTTAGGATGGTTAAGTTTTGCTCTATGTATTTGATCACAATTTTAAAAAGAAAAAAAATATTAAGTGGTACAGAACCACTGAAACTCTTTGGTCCCCAGAAAGCAAATGGAAAATAAAATTATCTAAAGGAAAGCAGTAGCACGTGTCACCCCAAAAAACAATCTCAGCCAAAAATGAGCTCACACTCAAAGATGACAAATGTGGGGAAATATTCCACCATGAAATAATCAGGAATGGCCGCAAACCAAACATTTTTTCCAAGAGATAGTAGAATAATCTGAGAGAACACAAGTGAATATTCCTATCCAAGATAAACTAAATGAGAATTTTTGAAATAAGCTGTCATTATAACCTGTAAAAAAATTATTGAGTGGGTTAAACACTGGTCTAATTGACACTGCTTATGAATCCACAGCAATGTAAAAAGCAACGTGTTTATTAAGGCCAAAGCCTCTTCCCAGTCAATTGCATGATTTATGATCCATAATGTCATACCCATTCTACAGCCAGACACAAAAGCGTGTCTGGAGACTCTCCTATTTATTCTCAGTTATCAGGCACTTATTATTTTGTTTTATTTTTAATTTTTTAATAGGGTGCATGAGCTTAGTGGAGAGAGGCACACAGAGAGAGAAGTGAAGATTATGCCTCTTAGGAGGGATGGCCATGCCACAATCCCTTCTCCTCCATTCTCCTCTTGAGATTTTGGCCATGCACACACACACACACGCACCTATGTGTTTTTCAAGCCCCCATGTCCAGAACTAGAACCACCCAGTCAGCCACTTTCTGGCCCCAGAGTCAGGCATGAATTTGAAGTCTTGAAGACATGGTTACAAATAAGACAGGCAAGGTCTTTCCTCTTCTAATTCTCTATTATAGTAGTTTATTGTCTAGAAGACAGTAAAAAGGCACTTAAAAATAATTTTGGATATTGGTCAATAAAATTTTTTAAATAATACAGAACAATAGTAGAGGTAATGGAGGGGAATGTTAGTAGGGCTGCCTTAGACTAGGTGCTCAGAAAAGGCCTCTCTATAAAGGTAGCATTTTAGCTGAGCATGGACAAGAAGACGCCAACCAAATAAGGATGTTCAAGAACAGCAATCCACAGGGAAGAAGAATTGAAGACAAATGCTCTAGGAAAGAAAGGGGCAAAGCCTTTCCACTGGCTTATAGGATAGACATGGGTAAAAAGAAGGGATAATGATATTTCCATCAGCCACGGCACACAGGATGCCATGGTGCAGATGAGACCAGTTATTTTCATTGCCAGATCACTGCTGATTCTCCTAAAGTTCAATTTTTAACTGGGTTCTAAGATACAGTCTGGGAAAACCAAAACTCCAAGCCCTGAGCCTCAGCTAGAATTACTTCATAGGGGCAGACACAGAAATATGTTCTCAGAAGTCCACGGGTGACTTTAATACTTTATATCGAGTACCCCATATGAGTGAACAAATGATTTAAGGGTAAGCATCTGGAATCCAGCAAATTCCATCCATTTTCTTGTTTTGTTTTGTTTTAGTTTGTTATACAGTATGTGTACATGACTGAGAGCGACAGAGAGAGGGAGAGAGAGAGAAGGATGGCCATGCTGCAATCCCTTCTCCTCCATTCTCATCTGAGGATGTTAGGCATTCATGCACACATATGCATGCATATACAAGTTTTTCAATCTGCTGGGTCTGGCCACATAGGATCCAGTCACCTGAACCTCCACACCACCTGCTAGCCCCAAGTTACCATTTTCTAAAGCAAAGGTGTCAACCATTTTCTCTACAGACTGGCATAATACATTCTTTAGGCCTTGAAGATCATATTGCCTCTGCTGCAAGTGCTCGGCTCTGCCACTGTGATACAAAAATAGCCAAGATAATATGGAAACGAGTTAATATTGCTGTGTTCTAATAACGCTTTATAACAATAGGCAAGGGTTTGCCAAACCTTGTTCTAAAACAACCTTGTTCCAAACTAGACTGTTTCCAAGATGAGCTTCGGAGTGTAGAAAAAATAATATGATGACTTTAGCTTATGTTTTCTATTCCCCCCAGAAAAACATTAATCAAACATACAGGTTGACATTGGTACCTTCATTCAATCTGACGTCAGAGCATGAGATCACACGATGTGGAAGGAATGATAGGGAAGGAGAGGTGTACCAAATGCAGCAATGTTGACAGCGGGGCCTCGGTCTTTCATTCCCTGGCAGCTCAACGTGATACTTTATAGTTTCTGCGTAACACCCATGGTACAGACGAGGAGCTTGAAAATTTCCCACCAGAGACCTCCGACTGAAGATAACAACAGAGCATGCATAAATGAATCACACAAAAACGGCAACACCAACACTTCCCCAGTCCTGCTATGAGCATTCGTAAGTCAACTAAAAGACAACAATAGAAAAAATACTCATATTTGAAAAGCGGTCTGCAAAAACATTCAAATCTGTATTCATTATCTACCACTGTAGCAAGTCACCCCAAAACTAGTGACCTAAAATAATAATAAATATTTAATACCGCACAGTTTCTAATGGTCATAAATTTGGGTGCAGGTTTTCTGGGTGATTCTGGTTTAAGGATTTTACATAACATTGCAGTCACAATGTTGATCTGGGCCTCCATTTCTGAAGGAGGGGACAGAAGGAGCTACTCCCAAGAAAGCTCACTCCCCGGCTGATGAGTGGGTAATGTCTGCTGGGAAGAGGTCTCAATCCCTCTCCTTGCAGACCTCCCCATTAAGCTGCTTAACATCATGGCAACCGGCTTCCCCAGACTGAGTGATCCAAGAGAATAAGGTGAAAGTGACAAAGTCCTAGCCTCAGAAGTCACATGCCATCACTACCACCATATTTTACTGATGACACAAACCAGCCCTGCGTGTGAGGAGACTAGTAACAGCTTGGATACCAAGAGGCGAGGATCACTAGAGGCCATCTTGGAAGCTGGTTACCATAAGCCACCCTCCAACCTTTAATGATTCCCGTCCTCCCTTCATGCAAAAAGCATTCACTCCCTCTCAAATATCCCAAAAGTCTCATCACAGCCGTGACTCAAATTCTAGAATCATTTCTATCAAGTACAAATGAAGTCCTCAAAAGTCAATCAAATTTACCCCCAAAATAGCTGGGGTTTTGAGACAGTTTCACGAGAACAGAAATTATTTATATGATTATATTAGTCAAGGTCCAGACAGATAGACAGATAGATGATAGATTTATTCCAAGAAACTGGCTCACACAATTACAGAAACTGAGGAATCCCATAATCTGCCATCTGCAACCTGAGAACCCAGGAAGCTCAGTGGTATAACTCGGTCCATGTCTGGAGGCTTGCAATCCAGGAGTACCAGTAGTGTGAGTCCTACTCTGAGGGCAGAAGACCTATGTCCTGGCTCCAGCGGTTGAGCAGAGAGAACTTATTCTCCTTACCCTGCCCTCTGTTTTATTTGGACTCCGGTGGATTGGATAAGACCCACTCACACTGGGAAGGCAATCTGCTTCACTCAGCCTACTGGCTCAGATGTTAACCTCCTCCAGAATTACCCTCACACACACACCCAGAATAACACTTCACCAGCTATCCTGGAATCCCAGGTCCTGGTCAAGATAGCACATAAAATTAACCACTGCAACCATTAAAATAATGTAAATTAATCATATGATTATTATTACGGTTTAAAATATGGTTTATTTCACATTTCTCATCCCATTTAATTTATATTTTTTGTGTACACTTTATAAACTACCAAATATAATTATGCATTTTATATATATATATGTGTGTATATATATATATATATATATATATATATATATATATGTGAAACACAGATATATTATGTACTCACAGAGTTTTTCTTGATAGACACACAGAATCAAAATCAGTTTGAATACAACTGGTACAAAGAGCCTGAAAGGTGAAAGAAAGTACTCACCCATCCTCGGTTTCTATTTTCAGTAATTATTTGTCAGGGCATCTATCTGGTGGTGGGTAAATGGTATCAAAATATAGTTACCAGCTTGCCTGCCTTATGGGAAGTGGCAGAAAACAACGTGGTTTGTGAGGGGAAGTAAATGTAAAAATCACATCGAGGGAGAAGAAGCGGTAACTGTGGCGAGCATTTAGCCTGCTCTTGAAGATGAACAGAATATTTAGAATCAAGGACAAATTTCCCTTTAAAAAACCATTAAATACATTATCCATTTACAAGACAAATACCTAAAAACAAGTACCTAGAAAAGCTTATCCTTTCCTGTAAAAATTGTGTCTTGTTTTTAAAAAAGAAGAGAGGATGTAGCGATTTGGTGGGAAGGAAGGAAGGGGAGGGAGGGAGGGAGGAAGGAGGTAAAGTATCAACACCTACCATCATCAGCCACCAGATACTTACCCAACATCCTTCACTCTGGGCTTCCTTTGCTGCTCCCTTTCGTTGAAACCTGCTGTTCACAGAATCAGAGACCGCAAGAGCAATCTCACTGCAGACCTCTGCCAGCACAGCCCTCCACTGGGGTAGCTCGATCGACACCCAGCCTAGCATCCCAGACACTCCCAGAACTCTGTGCTTGTGAACTTGCTCATGCCCAGTTAGACCTGCGGGCCAGGACACAATGTCCCAATTAAACTGTTCCTCCAAGGGCCGCCTTGCCATAACACTCATACACAGCTAACGTGATACGTATTTGTAGTGTACCTTGTGCAGTAAGTAGTCTAAGTTACACGTGCCACCAAAATGTTTACATAATTGAAAGATGCCCTAGTTGAGCCATCACTGTTAAGCATTACAGTCTAGGGACCAGCAGATGGCGTAATGGTTATATTGTTGGACTCCCACATAGTCAACCACTATTCAGGTTCCAGACCCAGAGGCTTAAAACTCACACCAGGCTCCTGTGTGTGCATGCCCAAAATCCCAAGAGGAGAATGGAGAAGAAGGGATTGTAGCATGCATCCCCCCTGGGGGGGGTGATTTCTTGCTTTCTATCTCTCTGTCTTCCTCTGTCTCTCCAGCAAGTGCACACACCCTATAACGAAAATATCAAAAAAAAAAAAAAGAATTACAATATAGGTTATAGTCAACATCTATCATTTTATCATTTGCTGAGCCACTCTGCATACGTGATTTTCATGCTTTGTTGCTGCATCCTCACCATAATCGTAAGTTTGCCTACTATTCCCATTTTTACAGAAAAGGAAACCAAGGCTTGTGTAATTTGCCACAAGCCCCAAAATAAATGGCAGAGGCAGAATTTGACCCCACTGATGCTCTCACATGTTATGTAGTAGTTCTCAAACTTCTGTGTGCAAAAGAATCATGTGAAATATGGCTTCCAGTGCATATTCCTGGGCCCCACCTAAAAATAATGACTCAACAGGCCTCAAGTAGTCCCTGGGAACCTGGTTTTTTGGTTTTGTTTTTCTTTCTTTCTCTTATTAATTTGCCAGAGAGCGTATGTATTCACGAGAGAAAGACAGAGACAGAGAGAGAAGAAGCAAGCATGCCCCAATGGCATTTGGCCATGGTACAATCCCTTCTCCTCCACTTCTCTGTCCTGTTGGAATTTGGAGCACATGCACGTGCATGTGCGCACACGCACACACACTCACTCGGTGTGTTTTTCAAGACACCAGAGCTGGCAGCTGCACTATGTGGTCAGCCATGTGAGATCTGGCTCCCCTAGCCCCTCGACCATGGAACAAGCCCTGTTTTCTGTTTTTATAAACCACCCCAGGAGATGCTACTTCAGAGAGGTAGAGGTAGGCGTTTTCTGGAACACACATTGTATTACTGGGTTGTCAGAAAGGTCATGACCATTTTGCATAGAAAAATACTCCATGACAGTCCATTATATTACAAGATGTCCCTTAAACTGGTGCTCAACTCTAACCAAATTAATTGAACTATATCTTACAGGTCAGGGAGGTCTAGAGTAATGACTCAAGGGGAAAGAACAGTTATATACATATAGGCACACATATTCAACTTACAAGCCTGAAAAACTGGAGCTTGCAAATTGCATTATAAAATGATTCTTTAGTGTAGGAAAAGATTTTTTTTGCAGTGACTCCTCTTACAGTAGAAATGTCCAAAACAAGGTGCCATGCAGTGCCGCCTATAAAAAGAACACAAATGTTTGGCCACTAGAACTTGAAAAAAGGAGAAAAAAGGGCAGAATTCCCAATGTACAGGAAAACACTTTGTGATTATAATTTTAACCATTTTAAATTTGTCTTCCATATATTTTTCTTTAACATCCAGTGCTTGTATCACTTATGTGCACTTGAGAGAAAGTGGACAACAAAGGAACAAAACACACTCTCGACTGTCATTAAAGACAACACTCTAGGATGGGCTGGCCTAGTGGTTAAGGGAGCTAGATCCCACATGGCTGACAGTGGTTTGAATCCCAGCCAGGAGAGTTTGGGAAGAATGTGTGGAGCAGGTGCATCCATGCCCAGAATCCCAACAGGATGGAGAAATAGAGGATGAGAGATTGCAGCAGGACCATGCACCCCCTCTTTCTCTCTCTCTTTGTCTTTCTCTCTGTGTCTCTCTATCCCTCCCTGGTGAGCACAAGCCCTCTCTGGCAATTTAAAAATAATAATAATAGTAATAAACAAACAAACAAAACACTTTAGGAAGATTGCTAGTCAAAATGATGACAAGAGAGTCTGGGTACTCAGGGACATGAAGCCCAGTCAGCCGGAACATGTGGTTTTGCAGAACAACCCATCCCAGCAACGCCAGATAAATGAAGAGTCACCATACTAGCGACAGCAGCAGGAACCAGAGCACGAAAGAGATGAGCGCTGTTAGTCAAGCTGCAATGGCTGGACAGACGGTGGGAGAGAAGGGGGACTCTAGGAAGCATCGGGACCTCGACCACCTATCAGATGACTTCAGAGGCAGACCATTCAGGCCTCCTCCCAGTATGAGCGGTTGCTCAGAATGCAATGATAGGAAGGCCAGCATGTGTCTCCAGGTGGCATATTTATTTCTTGCAAAAAGAACACTTAGCTAATCTCCACTAATTTTGAAACCCCAGATTCAGGGTGCCTCTGCATTTGGGCACTGCCAGCATTCGAAAAAATATGCACGCCGCCGCCTTTGTGCACAGGACCATGCTAGAGTAAAAGCAAACGGGTTCTCCTTGTCTGGGATATTTATGCTGTGCAGCAGAAAACCAATAAGTGCACGGCCTTGTTCCACACACAAATACGTTCTTTTAACGGGCTTCTCCTTTAAAGCAGCAAGTCAGTGCCAGTAGGGAGAACAGAACAAATTTTCCTTTTAAGAAATGTGTAAAATGGTACTTTTTTCCCAGGATTTTTTTTCCTTTTATTTTCTCAAGTTCACAAAATATAAGAGCACACCCCTTTTTTCCCATGTTGACATTAGAGCAAAACCATGATGCTCAAGGGTCCTCCTCCCTGGTAACTGCTTTGGTTTTGTCTGATGCTGAAATGGACCCGAGCCGCAGAGACCCAGCCAGTTCAGATTCTTATCGGTGGCACTGGAGGCACCATCTCTCTGGTTGTAGTCCTGTATGACCTCTTGACTGTATTAGACACATGGATATATGGATGGACAGAAAGACAAGTAATGAGATCCTCCAGGTCAATAACTGCTTTCAAGCCAACGCTGTAATTAAGAAAGCACCGGTTTGATTTTCCTGCTCCTACATAACTCTTGTTTGGGGTTGAGCAAAGTTGAGACTGATTTATTCCACAGCACACCACGAATAAAGCTTTTGAAGTAGAGAAGTGTAGTCACAAAGGTTGAATTTAATTTACATACTTATTAATAACTACCCGGCTTTGTGCAATACCCCCTGTAGGACTGAGCGTGCTTTAACATCCTGAGTCCTACACTTACCAGAGACCTACTGGGTGCTACCCTGTAAGATGGACAGAAAGTAAAAGGAGGAGGCAATGAAAAGATCCTGCAGCCAATGGAGCGATGCCGTGCAATGAGGATTAGTAACCCCCATTTGTTAAAACTGAGTGAACATCGGTCTGTGCTTCACACTGAAATCCACCCCTTCCTCCCTCCTCGTGCATCAGTCAGGAACAAAAGGAAATGATTCTGACTTTTTCCTCTCTTTCCCAGTACCTTGGGAAGAGCCAGGCATGGAGCCAAAAAGAAGAGGGGTTTTGCTAAGGAAAAACACCACCCTGTTTGGCTTTGATGGAAAAAAAGAAAGAAAGAAAGGAGCAACTGCATCATGTATAGACGCTTGAATGATGTACTTAGAAAAAAGAGTGTTTTTATGGATAACTGCCATGGGCAAAACAGCAGATCTAATCAAAAGCACTACACACATGGATGTTCCCGGCCTCTGGGAGAAGGGAACTTTTACAAGGCTGAGTTTCTCTGTCTTTCTTCTTCAGTTCAACACAGGATAGACAGCCTTGCTGTGCATAAAATATTCCTCACGGCCTCTCTGTCCTTTATAAGGGAATAAACAACAACAACAACAAAAGGGAGTCATCACTAAAATGAATCATTAATTACAAATTAATTCCAAACTAATAAAATGTTCCCTGCCCCTTACACACACACGCGTGCATGCGTGGAATATGGATATCCTCACGGTTCTACACATGGAGCAGCCAGGACCCACCACTGCTGTTGTCTCTCCCTTCCTCGGATCCCAGGAACGGGGTCCTAACCTGGGGAAACAAGGAGGCTAAGGTGAAGCACCCCCCCATCTTCTCTCCCTCCGCATCCTCCATCTGCCGCCTTTGTTCCCCTGCCAAACAGACTGAGTCCTGAGTCTGCAGTGAAAACCCAGCCTTGGGGTCACAGCCACTGCCCCCTTCTACCAGGCATTGCATCGTCAGGCTTGGGAGACCTACTGGAGGCCACCTGCCCAGCTTCCTCTTCTCCCCATAAAAACACAGCGTAGCCATATTTTGGAAACTCTAAACACTGAAGAGGCCTGAATTGCAGGAGTGGGAGAGGAAGCAGGACCTGTGCTCGAGAGGCCAGGGAGGCGGAGAGGGGTCTCCTTAGGGAGGGCTCTGTCCTGCATGCTGGCATCAGGAGGACAGAAACAAAGCTAAACAAGAAAGTGAGGACAGGGCTGCTACTGAAAAGAGCCCTACCCAAGGAGAATTCCAGGATCGGAAAGTCAGATAAAGGATGCCGAACCCCCCAGGAAACATCTCAAGTAGACCCCCACATGCATTCTAAGACCAGATCCACAGTCGACTAGCTTCCAAGTCCCTCTTGACCATCCCCAAATAATCTTGCCATAATGGTTAATCATTTTCCAGCACTCACTGCCTGCAGACCCCACACTGTCTATGTGGGTTATCTCCTTGAGTCCTCAGAGTACCCTCTGGCCTATGTGGGAACAGAGAGCCAGGGTGAAAAGTACTCCAGATAACCCAGCCAGCAAGTGTCAGAGGTGGCATCTGCACCCGACTGAACTGACCCCAGCGTCCAGTTTCCTGACTATTCCACTTGTGTTGTGCTTTTAGAAACTGCAAGAGAAAAATCAATTTCTAAACCCAACTATTAAAATATAAGTAGGTTAACCTTCACGAACCCTGACAAGAAGTCCCCGCCTTTCTCTTCTTTCTTATTTAACAGACACAACATGTAGGGAATATAGAAATTAGGTTTGTAATAGCTATTATGATCCCTATTAGAAAAATAAAATATGGAAGTGAATGCTATAAAAATCAATCTCCTGTGATACTCAGACCCAACATCCAGAATATTTAATAGGTTTTTAAATTTTGGTTTAATAGATTTTCAGAGCCAGCTCTGTAGCCTAGTGGTTAAGGGAACTGGATTCCATATGGTCAACTAGAGTTCGAATCCCAGCTCAGTGTGCAAGACCCAAATCTCAACATGATGGGTAAATAAAGAAGGGATTACAGTGTGACCACACCCCATTAGGGAGTAATTTCTCCCTCTCTTACTCTCTCTCTCACTCTCTCTCACCTCCCCCCCAGCAAACACATATGCCCCCTGTCAATTTATAAAAAAAAAAAAAAAAAAAAAAAAAAAATTGGGGGGCAATTTCAACCCACAGCCAACCATGAGAACCCACAAGGGTGGGTCCACCTCCTCTCAGGAGCATCCCACAACTACACCCTCATCGGTCTCTTGGTTTCTCCAGTCTTATCGCTCTGGTCCAAGTCCAGTTCCCCGCCCTCCTTCAAGACTGATTCCTTTCCCTTTTACTGAGAAGCGTGAGTTCCTCCTACAAGCATTTCCTTCACGTCTTCCCTCTTCACCTCAACAGCTCACAATAGCGCCCCTCTTTGGCACCTCCATCTTTTTCAGTGAGAGAGATGTCAATCTTTTGTCTTCGTCCCAGTCCCAGTCTCAGTTTATTCAAAACCATTTCTTCAAAGAACTTCCTCACACTGAGTTCAAGGCCTCTCTGCAATCAGCCTTACTTCAGTGAGTAGACCTCCTCTCCATAGTAAGCTCCTGGGCGACACATGTTGAAAAGCAGCTTTTCTCCTCTGCCTGTCCACCCGTACTACCCTCTCACCTTAATAAATATGAAAAATAAATGAATAAAACCTATCTTCCTTTTACCTCTGCCCCCTGTTGTAGCAGTTTGTGACACTTACTGAGTCATAGGACTCACCTAAGGCCCTTAGTAATTACAGATTCCCAGGAGCTTCCCCCTAAAAACTGGTTACCCATAGTCTGAGCCAAGACCTGGGCATCGCTAAGACTAAGCACATTTGGAACACACCTCCCTCCGCCTCTCCCTTCTGTCTCCCCACTGGCCAAACGGGGCATGTGTGTGTGTGTGTGGGGGGGGGGTAG
>NW_006159977.1:2443907-2472897 GCF_000334495.1 Tupaia belangeri chinensis | reverse complement strand
GGGGGGGGTAGGGGGGTCTCACTGTGACTTCCTTTCCATCCACTCTCCAGTGTCTCCCACCTGGAGACACTTCCGAGAATTTCCCAATCTACATGGTCCTGGCCAGGAGAGAAACTGGCATGAGATTTGTAAGGCAGAGGTGAAGTAGCAGGCTTGCACGGTGTGCAGCTCCCAAGGTCGCTGGCTCAGATGTTGGCCTAAGGCCACACAAGGCCCACGGCTCCTCCTCCTGCTGGATCTCCTCCTCCAGCTTCTCCGAGTCCTGGGCCAAGCTTGTACAATACAACAAAGGACACCAGCTGCGTCTGCAGGTCACTCCTGTCATCGAGGTCAGAGGTAAAGAGACACACGAGTGACCATCTGTCCTTGTGGACTCAGTTTGTCTTCACACATTCCGACGCATCCTTAATTTCCTTTACTTGACTTCTAGCTGTTCTTCCCAACCTCCGACCTGGTGACTTAGAATGACGTCGTTGCCCTACCACGCACAGAGGTGATGGCCTCCCGAGAGTCACCTCCAGCTTCCATGACTGCATATGGTCCAGCTGACACCGGAAATCCCCTCACGGTGGTTCTGCTCCTCTGATCAAGCCTATCAGAGGTAGATATCGGTCCGGGCAGTGGTTTCAGCAGAAGAGAACTTTAAAAACCGGTTCTTTGACTTGGAACTGGTTTATCTAGAATTGGTTCTCTGATCTGATTATATTTAAAGGCATTAACAGCCCTGTCACCAATGGCAAAGGAGACATTGGTAGCCTGTGGCATGCGAAGGCAAAATATTCACTACATTGTCACTCGGAATCAAGGGTCTAAGAGAAAGACTCTGGGTGATGAAGTAGTTGCTGCTATAACACATTTGGTGAAAATAAAGAGTATAATGGAGTTGGCTGCTTTTAAGAAGACTAGAAAACTTAGCAAAAGGAAATGCCAAGCTTGGGCTTTCTACTTGCCAGTGTAAGGTCCTGGGGGAGGACCATATTGCTTCTAGGACTGCCCTCAAGGATCTCTTGTCTCCTGGAGCCAAGATTTCTGAAAATAAGCCCTAAATCCAAGTCTAAGGATTGCTGAACCATGAAGTGCATTGAATTCCCAACCTCACAGGCTCTCTTACGTTAAAAACAAGATATTGATCAGGACCCTGAACATTGGAGATCATTTCGATCTAGGCTTTCTTGTCAGTGGAAGCAAGCCGTCTGGGTTTTCTCTTTCTGAGTTCTCCCTGTGTCTGAGGCACCCATGAGGGGCTCTGCGGAGCCAGATCTGTGCAGAGCACCATGGAATCTCCCCAGTGCTCCTCCTCTGCTTCTCGCTGCTTCTAGACCTCTGATTGGACTCAAGCCCACACAGGCCTATGGAGCTAAGGTACAGAGTGTGAACCGTGAGGAGTGTCACCCTTGAGGAGTGTCATATGCAGCACAAGGACTGAAAGACTCTGTGAACTTGTATCAATGGCGTCTTGGGAAGCATGAATGGGAATGAATCCTCAGGGTGTGGGATCAGGGTGAAAGGAGTGTATCAGATGGGAACAAGTGTGCTGCTGTGGGCGCACTGAGCAGAGACGTGCCCCAACCAATGTCAAATCGACCTGTTAGGAGTAGCTCAAAGAGTGTGTGCAGTTGACTTTCTGAACATGGAAACGAAGATGGCCCGTACTGACTGAGCTTGAAATGCCAGAACTTCCTAAACACTTTAGAAGGAGATACCCAGGGCCAGCCCCATAGCAGTGGCTAAGTACTGTGCATAGAAGCTGGGCCCCACATGGTCCACCAGGGTTTAAATCCCAGTTCTGGTGGCTTGGAAAACACATCAGGCACATGTCCGTGCATGCCCCAAATCCTGACAGAATGTAGAAAGGGGGGAAAGGGATTGAGGTATGACCACACCCCACTGGGCATGATTTCTCCCTCTCTCTCTCTCTCTCTTTCTATAGATAGATAGTATTATATCTGATGAGTGCATGTGCCCTCTGATAATTAAAAGAAGGAGAAGAAAGAGGGGAAGGGGAAAAGAAGGAGGAGGAAGGTAAGGGGTCAGGGAAGGGGAAGAAGAATTATTCCAGAGGCTTCAGGATCAGAATGGTCGAGTGGACATACAGCATAAGACCTACCTACACATTCCGTCACTGTGCTGCCAGGAGGCCCAGGTGGTCCTCCTTCACCAAGGCCACCAGAAATGAATTTATGAGGAGAGCCCCAGCATCCACGCAGAGCTTTTCAGTGGCTCTTTGCAGACCAACAACACCAGTGGGAATTGCCCCGTGAAACCGCACTGCCTAATCCATTAGGATAGGAGTGCCGAGGTGGCAGGGCCCTTAGCCACAGAGACAAGGTTGGCCCGATGGTGGCGTGGTGGTAAAGCATGATGCTCAGTAAGTCCGATCCACACAGGGAGGCTCTGCTCGTGTGCGGAGATTCCTGGAGTATGCCAGGTCCATAACGTGCCCATGGTCTGGGGCTGACTGAGGCCAAGGATGGCATTGAGACTCTGTTAAGGGTTCGCTCTTCCTCTCTCTCTCTCTCTCTTTCTCTCTTTCTCATGGATGAAATAAAAATAAATAAATAAACTTTTTCCAAAACTCCCAAGCTAGCAGGTAGCATGGAGGTTAAGGCACTGGATCCCACATGGGGAATTTTGTGGTTCAAGTCCCAGATCTGTCAGCTTGAAAAACACTCCAGGCACATGTGTGCGCCTGCCCAAAACCCCCAGGGGAGAATGGAGGACAGGAACCACTGCAGAGCCATTCCTCAGGGGGGAACTTCTCACTTCACCTTTCTCTGTCTCTCTGTCTCTCTCTCTCTGGTGAGTTTATGCACCCTATAGCAAAGACAAACACACACACACAAAAACTCCCATTCAGGTGTCCCCAGGACTAGATGCTTCTCCCCCAACTCCCTTTCCTCGGTTCCTCCTCCTCCTCCTCCTCCTCCTCCTTCTTCTTCTTCTTCTGTTTTTTGTTTGTTTGTTTGTTTTTTTCTAGGCCCCAAGTATAAGAATCTCTGTGTCTCTGTTCTCTAAAACCCATTCCCGATGCCTAAATTAGCTCTGGGTAGGGATTTTAAACCTCCTTCTCCAAATCTGGCTTTTTCTCTGAGCGCTGTCCCTGCTTTTCTTCCAGCCAAAACCAAACCTGGGCTGTACAGCCAACTCCAAGGCAGTCCGCGGCAGCTCTCTTTCCTTTCCCTGTCAGCCATTCTGTCTTCTCGTCAGCAGGACATCCTGAACGCCACCACACTGGTTTTATTTCACAACATCCCCCTCTCTTATTACTAGAAACACAACCCTAGCTTGATTCTGTGTTCTCTCTGGAGGAACCACCACATCCTTCCACCTCTATTCCCTCCCCCATCCATCCAGCCCCCTCTTCCTAATGCATGTTCTGTTTTGCTGTGTGTAGTTCCACTATTCAAAAACCCATCAAGGAGGCCAGCAGGTGGCCTTGTGGTTAAGGTGCTAGACCCCCATATGACCCACCATGGTTCAACTCCCGGACCTGGAAGCTTGCTTTCTCACTTTCCCTCTTCCTCTCTCTCTTTCTCTCTCTCTCTCTCTCAAGTGCACATGCCCTGTAGCAAATTTAAAATAATAATAATGATAAATAAAATTAAATAATTCTTTAAAAAATAGTGATTCCTACTTACCTATAAAATAAAATCCAAGCTTCCACATTTAGTATTTTTGCCCAGTCACTCAGCCTACATTTTCACATCTTTTACATATCAATATTCTGACTAGGCTCTACCTTTCTCAAACATGGCCCATGCATTGTCATTGCTACACTTTGATTCAAACACCTCCTTTGTCGGCCAGGCCCTCCTGCCCTCCCTGTTCACTTATCCCATAAGTAGCACAGAGCAACCCTGGGGAGTAAGGCCTGGGGAGTCTCAGGGCCAAGCTGGCCTCTTGACACTCTGGGAATCCTTCAAGGTTTGCTCACATGCTACCTCCTCCAGGGATGCCTCCTGGATCTGGCAGGGGGGCCACCTGGCAGTCGCAGTCTTCCCTGTGCTTCCGGCATTCGTTAGTGCCAGGTGCTCAGCCTTCATTTTAGGCCCCTTAGAAATTGTTGCTCCCTCTGCCCAGTTCCCCTCTCTGACTCCATGAAGCCAAATCCTCTATTCCTTCAGTCTCTTGTCAAATGTCAGGCATCCTCGGGGAGGCCTTCCCCAGCCACCCCACTTAAATAGCTCCCAACGTCCATCCTGCTTCACGTCCTTCCTTCCACAAACAGAAGGATGTGAGCATGTCTGTGTGTGTGTGTGGCTTCTTGTTTGTGTACTGTGCATCTTCCCCACTAGGCTATAAGCTCTACGACAATGGAGGTGCTAGAATTGTCCTTTAGAAACAGCACTCTCCTCTCCCTACTCTCCCCTCCTACCTTCACAAAGAACACACAGCCATGACGTTGTAGTGTATGGTTTTTGAACCAGGTCAAATTCTTGGACAGAGCTTCCTTCCCCAGGGATCATTTCCACAGCAGAAAGGGAGGGGGAAACACACTTATCCTCCCCTGCCCAGCTCACTCCTTTTGTTTCCCTTGTGTCTAGATGCTTCCCTCTCTCTGGTGAGCACATGTGCCCTGTAGCAAATTTGAAATAATAATAATGATAATGACGATAAATAGAATCAATCTGAAATGATCACGGGCTTCTCCCAGCTTAGCAGAGACTAAAGCAAGAGCTTGGTAAACATCTGTTGAGTGAATTTCCCCACCCAAGAAACAACCTCTTACCTATCCTTCCCATGGCTCAGCATCCTCCATGGGGTCTAACACATCAATGATGCTAATCACTGACCACAGTGCTCTTTTAGGGCAGCTTCCTTCAAAGGAGGCTGCTGCCGCAGAACAGCCAAAGTCCCAGGATCTGCAAAAGCGGAGAATGACAAAAGCCAGAACAAACGTGCTCAGCTCCCACCTGCCTGGCTTTAGGACAGAGTCACCCCTTGGTGTCCCATTAGCTCCAGGAGGAAATGCTCTCTCCTGGAACTTGAGCCCCTGGATTCTCAAGGGCGTTACCTTTACTTTGGCATGCTGTTTGGGGCTCTGTTTGGAGCCTCAGTTGTCCTAAGTGGCAGTGACAGCTCGTTCTTCCACGAGCTGTCTGAGAACAGCAGATTGGTGGCAAAGGTCGTTTGTCATTCCTTTTTCTGGCATGATCTTGAGTACCCCGTGGGAAAAGCAAGCCCTGGCTTTTCTACGGCAGTGATACGGCCTGCCCCACCACAAAACCACACTGATCCAGGCCTCAGCAGTGGGAGAGAACCCACGGCTTGGCAGGGCGCAGACACCCAGAGCAGTGGGTAGAGAAACAGCTCTGCAACAAAACGTTCCTGGAAACAAGAAAGCCAGGACTGTGCCTTTGCTGACCTGCAGTTTCAATCATCTCAACCCCTTTATTCATAGTCCATTATGTATTGTCAATCTCTGTGAGATGAGGAGTCCCCGTGGTACACCCCTCTGTCACCCTCACCAGACAGGTACCTTTCGTGTCATTAATATTTGGTCTGTGTCGGGACCGGCAAGTGGCATGCTGGACTCCCACATGGCCGACCATAGTTCGAGTCCTGGGCCTGGTGGCTTGCTCCCTCTCTCTCTCTCTTTCTTATTCTCTCTCTCTCCCCAACCCCCAATCAAATTAAAACAAATAAATAAATACAGGTAAATAAAAATAAAAGCTTTAAAAAAACATTTGGTCTGTGTCTATGACTTGATTATCTAGCCTAGATTAACTTAATTCACCACAGAATCAGACCAACTGAAATTTGTCAGTCCAAAGAAGTTCCTCTTGCGTATTTCTGAAGGTAATGACAGCCTGTCACTTTTAGACAAGCTGCTCGCTTTCTCTGGGCCTGGGTTTCCTCACCAATCAAACAAGAGGAGCAGATTACTCAGTGGTGCCAACCCTGGTTGCATAGTAGAATCACCTGGGGAACTTGTAAACCAACTACGTGCCTGGGCCTCTCCTTCCCAGACTAATTAGGTTAGAAACTAAAGGAGAGGGGTGGAGGCCAGAGCCTCGTATTTTTTTTAAAGCTCCCCAGAGGATCCTAATGTGCAGCAACACCAGGGAACCACCAGATTGGATGGTCCTGAGATCCCTTAGCGAGACCTCGCTCTCCTCAGCAAGGCCCCACGATGGGCCAGGAACAGCAGCTGCTGTGTGAGTGACCAAGTTCGGGGGGCACCTCTAACGAGGCTCGCTCTGGAGTGAAAGGGCAGCCAAAGACAGCAACCCACTGGGGATGCCTTGTTGTCCAAAGTCAAAAAGATCCAGTTACCGTGACAAGGGCCTTTGCAGAGCTGCATATGTCCAAGGAGAACACAGTTCTGGAATCATCAAGATTCTCCCTAGACCTTCATCTGGACAAGAAGTGCCTGGAACAGATTCATCACCCTACCCCCTTCCAGTGTAGGAGCTCCCTGGGTGGCCTCATGTCCCCCCAACAAAGGGGGCCCCCAAAATCCCACCCTTGTAATTCTGCTCCCCCATTCACCCACTCAGCAAATGTCTATTAAGTGCCTACTAAGTTACTGGAGCACTGTTCTAGACATATTTTAGTAAATAAATATGACAGTGATTATATCTGGCGTAATTAGTATATTTACATACCAATTATATATTATACTAATATAGTATATAAATATACTAATTATATATTAGTTCTCAAAAGCAGAGACTAAAGAAGGAGCGAGGAAGGCTGACGAGAAGCACTGGGAGCCTCCAGGAGGTGACGTTGGGTGGATAGCGAGGTGGTCCACCAGGAGCAGTGCAGCGTGGACAAGGCGGGGTCTGAGTGAACACTGGGCCCTGCGCCTCTCGATTCGCCCTTGGCTCTGTTCCACAGGAGCGTATGCGGCTCCACCGCCTGGATGGCTGTCGTCTGACTTCAAGTCATTTCCTCCAGGGCTTTTTAAGTGTGTTAAGGGGGAAAATGCAGTTTACACAAAGGGACTTCAAAAAAATTCATGGGAAAATGGAAGTAAAATACATTTTGGGGGCAAAAAGAACGGAATCGATGAATATTAAGTTTTTCCGCAGTACACATTTTCCATAAAGAACCCTCATATTTTTCTGAACCCATGCACCTCAGAGCACATAGTGGGTGCTACATAAAAAACCTTTGAGATGAAGGGAAAGGCAAAAGTAAGACTGAAAGAAGTGTTTTATCTTTTTTTTTTTTTTTTTTTTTGGGGGAGGTTTTTCTTACAGGGCGCATGAGCGCGTTGAATGCCTCTCTAGGTTTGGAAAGTTTTCTTGCAGGATCTCATGTAATTTATCAATGCCCTTATGAGTCTCTTTGCCTTCTGGGAGCATAGGCACACATTTCTATCATAATGGGAAAGGAAAAAGAAACAAACAAACAGAATCTTGGAGAAATAGAATGAAGACGTCTAGACTGTATACTCTGTCAAAACAAATATTTTTTTTTTTTTTTTTTTTTTGAGGGGAGGTTTTTGCTATAGGGCGCATGCGCTCGCCAGAAAGACAGAGAGACAGAAAGCAAGAAATCACCCCCCAGGGGGGATGGCCACGCCACAATCCCTTCTCCTCTTTTCTCCTCTCAGGATCTTGAGCACGGCATGCACACACGCCCAGCGTGAGTTTAAGTCACTGGGTCCAGGACTCAAACCGCGGTCAACTACATGGGAGTCCAATGACATAGCCATTACGCTAACTGCTGGTCCCAGAAGTGTTTTATTTTATCTGCAGTACAATCTATTTCTCTCTCATGCACACACCCAGAATGTTTTCAGTTCTAGTTTTAGATCAAACGGGTTTAATTTCATAAAATCATAGTGGTTTGGAATAGAAAGAGACCTTACGAATCTTCTAATCGCTGTGCCTCATTGTACAGGCAAGGAGCCTGTTGCCTGCAAGTCTGGGATCTCCACACTGAGCAAGTGGCAGGCACTCCCTTCAAGGTCACACTGCTGCTGAATGAGCTGTCAGGGCCACTTAGGAAACCCCACCTCCCGGGCTGCAGCGCAGTGGAGCCAGCCTCAACCCACTCAGAGACTGCTTCCACAAATCCCGATGGCTACTACACGGATGTCACGCAGCTCCAAGACTCCACACGTCATGGCCTGGCTCTGTGCAGCACCAGAGCTCCCTGCCAGCTCCCTGCAAATCCAGACATCTGGCCAAATTTGATTCTAGAACAAGGTTTTTTCAATGTACTATGGTTTTCTGTTCTGGACCTGCCTGTACCTTGGCTTCTTGCTTCGAGATCTAGACGCTGCTTTAAATGAGCGGTGAGTCCATACTAAAACTGAAACCCACAACAGTCTTTCCACCCGGTTAACCTACGGCTACTATGATAAGCGCAAAAGCACCCCCCCCTTTTTTAGCCATTAAATGGCAAAATAAACCACAAGCCAAGGCTAAGTACGAAGCCGTAATATTTAAAATGCATTTTTACCTTGAAAAGATATTTTAACTTAAAAATCATGTAATATTAATACAAACCCTAAGTCTGCTTGCCTACTTACTCACTAGCTTGTTTAGGAGCAAATAGATTGTTTTTTTCCATTTTCCAAATATAAACTTCCATAATATTCGCAGTGCTTTTCCAAAACTGCAGAGGGTCTTATTATTAGGTGTTAACAGGAGAAGGCAAAGCTATATTTTAAACTCTGATGACCTAAGAGTCAAATGATGCCAGAAAACAGGCGTTTTTGGAATGAGCATGCAGCTTGGAAGCAAGCACCCTGGTTTTTAATTCAGATAATGGGGGCATTTGGCAGGCCCAGCTTTGCTAAGTCTGCATGATTTGATTCTGCAACTATGACTTCTGAAACCTCCACCTACTTCTCAAGATCACTGAGATCTTGAAGTCTGTCGTCAGCACCCTCCCTGACCAGGATAGCCGAAAGATGAATGGAAACTTAAAGTTCTGCGTAACATTGGAAAACAAACAAACAAACAAAGTTTATATGTCTGTAGTCTGCCAGGGGCTTATAAGAGAACTTCGAATAATAGCCAAGCAGGGAAATAGGCAAGAGCCTGCAGTCTCATTCCCTGTAAGAGGAAACCATAATGTCGTCAAGTAGTGAGATAAATAAAAAATCGAAAATGTTACCAGCGTTGGACTGAGCCGCAGACTGTTTTATGCATTGCTGTCCTTTGTATTCAGAGATAATGCACCTGACAGTGATTGTTCTCTGAGCTCAGAATGTGGCTTCAATACCAATGGGATATCCGAGAGTCTTTCGCAGCCTTCACACATTGTTACTCTGCTCCTTTAGTTCAGGGTGAATCTGAAGACTTGGGTCCAGGGAGGGAGAACTCACATCTTCCTGCCCACAGTGGGATCGCAGCAGGTGCTTCTGGCCTGGCAAGTGGAGCTGCTGGCTGGACCTGCAGCACAGTGCTTCAGCACGGCACAGAGAAGTCCCTTCCCCTGGCCCCATTGGCTTGAAAAACACACCATGCCTGCACGTGCCCGGAGTGCTTTCTTTCTGTTTCTCTCTCACACACACAAGCACAAATGCCCTCTGGCAATTAAAAAAATGTTTTAAAGGACTAAGCCAGTCCATGGAATGGTGGTTAAGGCGACTGGATCCCACATGATTGACCATGGAGTTCAAGTCCCAGACCTGGCAGCTTTGAAACACTCCTGGTTCATGTGCATGCATGCCCAAAATCTCCAAAGGAGGGAGAGGTGGAGGAGAAGGGATTACAGTTTGACCATGCCCAATGGGGAGCTGCCTTTTCTTTTCTTTTTTTTTTTTTATAAGAATTATGTATTTAATTCCACTTGTTATTATTATTATTGTTTTTTCATTTGACCATAGAGAGAGAGAAAGAGAAAGCAAGAAAGCAATCCACCACATCTGGGACTCAACTGTGGTCAGCCATATCAGAATCCAATGCCTTTAACCTGCCTACAACCTGCCTTTTTACTTTCTGTCTCTCTGTTTCTCTACAGTGATCACATGAGCCCTGTGGCAAAGAGGAGAAGGAGAAAGAGAAGAAATTCAGATTTCTGTCCAACTTGAATGAAGCTTAAAAAACACCCTTCCATCCCAGCAACAAATAAAAAGCTGAACAAATGAAAAATCTGAGATCTCTCAGAAAAGTGAGGTTACAGGGCAAACTACTGCACCCAAAACCAGAGACAGGCAGGTAGACACAGAGACTCAAATTTAACCAGCACAAAAGACCCTGTGGGAACCAGTCCCAGGGTGGAAAAAACAGAATTACCATTGATGAATTGCTGGAGGCTCAGTGTGGAAAAGGCTAAGAGTTAGAAATTCCAGGGGCGCCCAGTCACAGGGCCCCCCACACTTTTAAGAGTTACACCTCTAGGAGCTCAACTAATTTCCTCATAGCGAATATCAGAGGAAAATCTCCTTGGGCTTCCAGCAGGAAGAGAAAAATAGAGCCATTTTTAAACGCACCAGAGCATATTCTGTTCTTAACAAAACCTTCCCTTAAGAAAATCTATTTCACCAGAACCTAATCTGCTGAATGTTTTTCAGAACCTAAGAGACTGGGAGAAATGAAATACCCAATCTCGGCCCACTCTACTCTTCCATGTGAGAAATGCCTAACTCCCACACCTTTCATTATCTTCTTTAACCCAAGATGTGTGTGCGGGGTGGGGAGCGGGAGACAAAGCAAAACTAAGCAGCATAATGAAGTTCAGATTCAGGGAAACAGGATCAGCAAAAACTTAGGACCTACTCATAGGATTATAAACCATTACTACTCGCCACACACATTACCCCTACATTACTAAAGGCCAGCTCCTTTTACCTAGGACTTCATGCCTACCTTTCAACAGGAAGTTAAAAGGCACACTAAAAAGCAAAAATCATAGTTAAAAGAGACTGAATCCAGGGCCAGAAGATGGCATGGTGGTTAAGGCCACTGGACTCCCACATGGCCAACCACAGTTCAAGTCCTGGACCTGGTAGCTTGCTTTCTTAGTTTCCTCTCACTCTCTCTCTCACTCTGTCCCTTTCTGGTCAAATTTTAATTAACTAATTAAGTTAAATAAAATAATTATTCAAAAAAAAAAAGAGCCAGAATCAACTATGACAGGAATGTTGGAATTACAAAACTAAACATTTTAAAGAACTAAGAATATGCTAAAGGATGTAATGTAGAAAGTAGACAACATCCCAGAACAGCTGGATAATGTAAGCATAGAGGTAGAAATTCTAAGAAAGAATCAAACAGAACTGCTAGAGATCAAAAATACTGTAACAGAATGAATAATGCCTTTGATGGGCTCCTTAGTAAACTAGACATGGCCAAAAAAAGAATCTCTGAGCCAAAGGATACAGTAATAGAAGCTTACAAACTGAAAAACAAAGAGAGAAACTACTGCAGAGAACTGTATAGATGGCGTAGCAGTTATGTTGCTGGACTCCCACGTAATAGACCATGGTTTGAGTCCTGAACCTGGTATCTTAAAACTCACACTGGGATTGTGTGTGTACATGCCCAAAATCCCAAGAGAAGAATGGAGGAGAAGGGATTACTGCATGGCCATCCCCCTCGGGGAGATGATTTCTTGTTTTCTATTTCTCTTTGTCTTTCTGGAGAGCGCACATGCTCTATAACAAAAATCTCTCTGAAAAAAAAAAAAAAAACAAAACTCAACAGTATGTTGAAGAACTATGGGACTATTACAAAATGAGAATACCAGAAGAGGAAAAAAAAAAAAAAAAAAACAGAGAAAGGAACAGAAGCAATATTGAGTATGAATTTATCCAAATTAATATCAGACATTAAAGACCCAGAAATCTCAGAGAGTTCAAAAAAAGGATAAATGCGGGAACCAGCAGTTAGCGTAATGGCTATGTCGCTGACTCCCACGTAGTCAACCGCGGTTCGCGTCCCGGATCCGGTGGCTTAAAACCCCCCCCAGGCACGTGTGCGTGCGTGCCCAAGATCCCGAGAGGAGTATGGAGGAGAAGGGATTGCGGCGTGGCCATCCCCTCTGGGAGGTGATTTCTCACTTTCTGTCTCTCTGTCTCTCTCTGTCTGGCGAGTGCATGCGCCCTACAGTGAAAAACCTCTCAAAAAAAAAAAGGGGATAAATGCAACAAAAAGAAAAAACTATACTATGATATCATAGTTAAACTTCAGACTAAATAAATAAATAAAGGATTAAAAGAAGCCAAGAACGTGTGTGTGTGTGTGTGTGTGTGTGTGTGTGTGTGAGGGTCCCTACCTTACAGTTAGAACAAAACCTGAGAATTACAACTGATTTCTCTCAGAAAACATGAAAGCAAGAAGAGGAAGGTGAGATAATTACAGTGTTAATAGAAAAAAAAAAAACCCACAAACCTAGAATTTTGTCCCATAAAATTATGCTTCAAATGTGAAGGAAAAATAAAGACTTTCTGAGACAAACAAAAATTGAGGGGAAATCATTGCTGAACTCAAATCTACATAAAGAAAGAAAGTGCCTCAAAGGAATAAGTTCAGGCAAAATAGAAATTTATTTGTCTCATTTTCAGTTGATCTAAATGATAATGGAGGGGCAAGTAGGTGGCATGGTGGCTAAAGTGCTGGACTCCCATATGACTGATGGTGGTTCCAGTCCCAAACCTGGAGGCTTGAAAATCATGACAGGTGTGTGTGCCCAAAATCTCAGGAGGAGAATGGAGGAGAAGGGATTATGGCGTGACCATTCTTCCTGTGAAGTGATTTCTTTCTCTCTCTTTCTCTCTCTCTGGCAAGTTCACATACCCTATGACAAAAACCTTGAAAAAGAAAAGATAATGGGTTATAAAAAATAATAATATCAATGCTGTATTTTATTATTTACATCTCTATATGCCTGTGTTTCTCCATGTTTACATATAAGTGAAATTAATAATGGCAATGATACAATAGAAGGAAGGAGAACTAAGGAATATTTTGTTATTAAAATATTTTCAGTACCCATGAAGTAGAATGGTATTATTTCAAAGTGAAGATGGATTAGTTGTAAACGTACACTGAAAACTCTTAAACAATTCCATTTAAAAGTAAGAAGTATAATTGATTATGCTAAAAACAGAAATAAATTGAATCATATAAAATGCTCAATTTAAACACAAAAAGCAGGAAATGTATGAAAGACAAAATAAGAATAAAGAATAAGAGCAAAAAATAGAAAACAATAACTAATCTATTAGATATTAATCCAATTGTATCAATAATCACTTGAAACATCAGTGGACTTATTAAAAGACAGAGATGATCAGAGTGGATCAAAAGAATCAACCTAGCTATATGTAGTCTACAAGAAACACTTTAAATACAAAGACACAAATAGATTAAAAGTAGAGGGATGAAAAAGATATAACAGGCCAGCACTAATCAAAAGAAAGTGAGAGTCCCTATATTGAGATGAAACAAATTTCAGAGCAATGAAAGTGATCAGGGAAAAAGAAAGGCATTATATAGGATAAAGGGGTCAATATTCCATGGAGACATAACAATTATTAACATATTTACACCCAATAACAGAGCATGAAAATGAGTGGATAAAAACTGATCAAAATGTAAGAGGAATAGTCAAAAGCACTATTAATATTTGCAGACTGTAACATCCCACTGTCAGAAATGTACAGATCCATAAAATCAGTACGAACACACTTAACAGCATTTCAAACAACTGGATGTAATTAACATATGAAGACTACTTCATCCAATTAAAGAAAATTGCACGTTCTTGTCAAGCTTACATGGACTATTCACAGAGATAGACCATATTATAAGCCATAAAACACACCCTAATCAATCAAAAATCATATAAAAGATATTCTTAAACCATAAAAAAGTTAAACTAGATATCATTAACAAAAAGATAGCAGAAAAATTCCTAAATACTTAACTATTACTGAATATAACTGATCAAAATTTGTGCAATTCAGGAACCAGTGCCTAGAGAGAAATTTACAGCATTGGATATATATATTAGAAAAAGAGAAAGACCTGAAATCAATCATTTAAGGAAATTTAGATTGATTCTACCTTAGAAAATTAGAAAAAAAAGGAGGAAATTTATCCAAAGTAAGCACAAGATATATTAAAATTAGAGCATAAATAAATGAACTTGGAAACAGAAAATCAATACAGAAAAGTCAACAAAACTAAAATCTGTTTCTTTGAAAAGGTTGATAAAATTGGTAATCTTGTAGCTAGGCTAACTAAGAAAAAAGAAGACACAAACTACTAATCAGAAATGAAAGAGGAGACATCACTACAGATCCCATAGACATTAAAGGGATAATATAGGAATATTATAAACAATTCTGTGCTTACAAATTTGATAACCCAAATGAAATGGACCAATTTCTTGAATGACACAACCTAGCAAAACTCACACAAGAAAAAATACACAGTCTGAATATATATGTGTGTGTGTGTGTGTGTGTGTGTGTGTGTGTGTATGCACATATATATACATGTATATAATAGAAATTGAATCAATAATTAATAACTTTCCAAAATAGAAATGTCAGGCCCAGATGACTTCACTGGTGAATTCTACCAAAATTTAAGGAATAAATTTTACCAGTTCTCCACAATCACTTTCAGAAGATAGAGCAGAGTGAATATTTTCTAACTTATTTTGTAAGGCTAGCATTTGCCTTAATACCAACACCAGACAAAGACATTACGAGAAAAGAAAACATATTGACTACCATCTCTCATCCACAAAGAAGGGGAAGTATCCTCAATAAAATAATAGCAAATCAAATTCAATGATGTATAAAAGCAATCATGCACAATGACCAAGTGGCATTTACCCCAGGTATGCAAAGATAGTTCAATATTCCAAAATCAATTAATGTACTCCATTGCATCAACTAGCTAAAGAAGAAAAATCATATGATTGTATCAATAGATGCATAAAAAACATTTGAAAAAAATCCAACACCCTTCCATGATAAAAAAAAAAAAAAAAAAAAAAACCTCAGCACACTAGTAATAGAGGAAAATCCCTCAACTTGATAAGGAAGAGCTACAAAAAGCCTATGGCTAACATCATATTTAATGGTAAGAAATGCAAAGTTTTTCTACTAATATCAGGTCCAAGACAAGAATGTTCACTTCATCACCACTTTTCAACATTGCAGTGGAAGTCATAACTAATACTACAAGACAAAAAAAGGAAATAAAAGTTACATCCCTTGGGAAATAAGAAGCAAAACTGTCTTTGTTCATGGATAACATGATCATCTATGTAGAAATTTTTTTAAAAAATCAACAGAAAACCTTCTGGAATAAAATAATTGTAGAAACATTATGGATACAAGGTTAATATTTAAAAGTTGGGCCAGTAGTTGGAGATGAAAGCATTGGATCCCACATGGTCAGCTCTGTGGTTTGAATCCTGGACCCAGCAGATTGAAAAGTGTGTGCGTGCATGCCCAAAATCCCAAGAAGAGCCTGAAGGAGAACAGATTATAGTATTACCATCCCACTTGAGTGGTGATTTCTCTCTCTCTCTCTCTCTCTCTCTCTCTCTCTCACTGGCAAGCACACACATCCATAGCAAAAACTAAAAAAAAAAATTAAAAAAAATTTTAAATCAGTCATCTTACAATAGCAATGAACATTTTGAAATTTGAAGTTAAAAACATATTATCAGGCCAGCAGATGGTGTGGAAGGTGGCAGGGTCTCACATGACTAGCTGCATGGTTCAAGTCCTGGGTCCAACAGCTTGAAAATCACACCAGGTGTGTGTGTGTGTGTGTGTGTGTGTGTGTGTGTGTGTGTCCAAAACCCTGAGAGGAGAATGGATAAGAGATTGCAGTGTGGACATCCCCCCCATGAGGAATGAGTGATTTCTCTTTCTCTCTCCTGCACACACGCACTTTCTTTCTCTGTCTCTCTGGTGAACACACTCACCTTATAGCATGAACTAAAAAAATAAACAAATAAAATAAAATAATTACTATTTACATTGGCATCCATAAAAATTCAACACTATAAATATAACAAAATATGTACAAGATCTATGTGAAGAAAACTACAAAATTCTGAAGTACCCAAGGTCTCCCTGCACACTAGTAGTCAAAGGGATCCTACTGTCAACAAAGCCAACACTGAGGAACTACAACTATAAACAGGCAAAAACTATTAAGGAAATGTTTAGTTTCACCAACTAGTTCTAAATTATAATTCATATCAATTATCTTTTACTGTGGAACAAATCACCCCAACATCCAATGACTTAGAACAACAACTTATTATTACTCATAATTCTGTGGGCCAGCCAAGTGGTTCATCTGCTGCTGTCATTTGGGCTGACTCATGCAATCATATTCAGCTGTTGGACTAGACAGGGGCTGTGCAGACTGAGATGGCTGGACAGGTAGGCCTCTTTCTCCATATGGTCTTTTATGTTGGGCTTTTTCATAGTATGGTGAGCTCTGAAGCCCAAGACAACAAAAGCAGAGTTTCCAAGCCCCTTAGGAGCTAGCCTCAGAACTGTACAGTGTTGCTTCTGCTGTATTCCACTGGTCAAAGGAGCTTATAAAGCCAATTCATAGACAAGGGATAAAAAACTAGACTCTACCTCTTGACAAAAGGAAGGGCAAAGTCACATGGCCAAGAGACATGAACACAAGAAGGTGTGATTCACTGGGGACCATGACTATACATATTATTGTACCACAGCCTTCCCTTCGGTCCCTATTTTTCACATTTCCTTCATATGTAAATACCAGTCTCTCAACCAATCCCAACATCAGCCTCAGAGCCCGTTACCTCATGAAGATCATCAAGTCCAAAAACAGATGAGGCTACTTTAGTACAGCTCTCTGGCACAACCCTTCATCTAGAGAGCTTTGACAAGGTTTTGCCCCATGGGCATCCCAATACACAATAGAGACAAGGATAACTACAATAGATACTCCCATTCAAACCGGGGAAATGGGAGGCTCAGGCTGTTGCTGGCTTACAACGGTTCTGAAATCCAGCTGGACACGTTTCAGGACTTCTCTTTCTGGGAATAGAAAATGTTCCTTTACTGGGCACCAGTTCTGTTCCCTCAGATTGGTCTCCTCAATTATTACTCTTCCCAGCTCTTGGCTAAGCCCTAGCCTTGTAGCTTTACTCATTTTTTTCTTTTTCTTTCTTTTTTTTTTTAAATTTGTATACGTATTTGTTGGAAGTGGGGCAGCTGGTGGTGTGGTGGTAGTTAAGGCTGCTGGATCCCACACGGCCAACTGCACAGTTTGAGTCCCAGATCCAGTGACTTATACTGAGCACATGTGCATGCCCAAAATCCTGAAAGGCGGGACAAGAGGAGAAGGAAGAGAAAGGACTGTGGCAAGATCTTTCCCTTCAGGGGAGTATATTCTCTCTCTTTTCACTCTGTCTCTGGAGCACACACACCTTCTAGCCAATTAATACATTTTTTTTTAATTTTACACATATATATTTATACTTTTTACATTTTCAAAGGGAGTTATGTGTTCCCCAGAGAGACAAAAGGACAGAAAATCACTCTCCCCAGAGAGATGTGGTCTCGTTTTTCTTTTTTCCTCCGATTCTTCTTTCCATCACAATTTTAGCCACTCGTGGACATGTATCCGGCATTTTTTCAAGCTGACTGAGTCAAACCACAGTCAGCCATGTGGGATCTGGTTCCCAATGCACACCACTTAACCACTGCACCATGGGCCAGCTCACATGGTTTTATCTTCAGAGACCTCTTTCATTTATCACAAAAAGTATCCCTTGTTTGTAGCTGAGAAACTTTCTTGTCCTCCTTCTGACCACAGAAAGTTAGGAGGCCAGAGGCCTCTTTAATTTTGAACTTTTTTTCTCATTTCCAGACTAAGCTGACGTTTTCAAAAATACAATGCTCTTTTAAAACTTTATGAGTTTCCTATGAATTTATAGTGTTCTCCATGCCCAAAAGGAACATCTATAATTCTTTTCAAGACATACTTCTACTTTGGACAATGTCAAGTTGCTATGGAACAATACCCTGAATTTTCCTAGAATCTTAGGCAAACTTTATCTTGCTGATAGAGGTGTTGGACACCCCCTTACATTTTTCTGAAGTCTTAATAGAGGTCTTATGGCCACATCCTTGATTCAGTGATTACCTTAAAGCCATTTCTTATTTTGAGAATCGTTTGCTAACTGGAGAAACTAGAGATCATTTCATTTTCTAATCCAAAAAGTCCTAGCTTTCCTATAGCTCCTATACATTGTAATTATAAACTAAGCATTTCATTTTTCCCTCCCAGATTTAAAAAAAAAAAAAAGGACTATTGGGCACTTTCACCATTTTACCTGAAGATCTCCTTAACCAAGTCCACAAGCTCATTAGCGACATTTCCTATCTTCTAAATCACTGTGGTAGTGTTTGCCTTGTCCACCACACGGGCCGTCCCTTTCACACACAGCAGTCTCCACACTGCTCTTCCAGCCTCTGCTGACAAGCTCCCAGCTGCCCTTGCAGTCTGTACCTGCCACACAGATCCAAGTCCGTGTCTCGTGTTTGAGGGTCTTGCTACACTTGCACCTACTGTCAGATACCAACTGGCATTTGTCACTTGCAGCTGCACAACAAAATATCCCGAAACGTAATGGTATAAAACCACCACAATTTATTATTTCTCACAATTCTGAGTAGCAAGGGAGTTCTGCTGCTGCTTTTGCCTGGGTATAAGCAGCTGGCAGGTGGGCCAGGGGTGTGTCACCTGGGCCATTCTCTCCAGAAGGCCTTTCAACCTGAGCATAATTATTCTCAGCATGGTAGTCTTGGAGTTGGGCGACAACAAAAGCAGAGGCTCGTAACCTCTGTAAGCCTCGGCTCAGAGCCACACCATGTCATTCCGCCATGTGCTTTTAGTCAAACCAAGCCACAAACCCAGCTCTCAGTCAAAGGAGAGGAAAACATACGCCCATTGGATGACGGAGTAGAAAAAGGACATCAGTCTATGGCAGGGTGGGTCATTAGGGGCTATTATAACAACTTACCATATATGTGCATTTGTGTACGTGTGTGTGTGTGTGTGTGTGTGTGTAGTATATTTCTTATGTTTGGCAATATGTGAATATGTGGACAACATAACTGTTTTACATCTGAATTTGGAATCATGATATTTGCCTTACTAGTTTATTTAGTCGAGTCATAATACTTTATGACAGTCAGCTAGCGAATGGCCTGTAGTATATTTCGCAAAAGTAATGAATTCTTAGTGATTTGAGATTTGCTTAGAGCTCCTAGCTATAAAATGTTTCCCGTGAAGTAAAATGATATTGCTAAGGAATTTCTGTGGAAATTATAGGGTTTATGGATTAGCAAAGTGAGAATTAATGAGGTTCCTCTGTCTTTACTGCAGTCAAAGAACCAGAATTCCTATAAAGAAATTAGTGCTAAGAGTAAAGGCCTTTTTTGAATCATTCTGGCAAAGATGACATCATACTGAAAGCAGAAGGCTGTAAAAACCTAAATTTTGCCATTCTGAAGATCATTTTTATTGCAATGTATAATTTATATTAATTAAATTTTCACATGAACAACTTGGCAATAAAATTATTTATCATCTAAACGTATGTCTGTAATCATATTATGAATCGTTTTTTACAAAGGTCTGGGGCAGTGTAACACATAGTTACCTATCTTATTTTTTAATATATGAAAAGAAATTTTATCATTATTTTATTACATAATCTATTAGTGAATACACCACATGGGATTTTCTTCCATGACAAACGAGACGCGTTTCCGATTCCTCTGAGAGCCTCGATGCCACCTGTCTTTCGGAGGGTCCACTTTCTTACGACGTCTGTGATACTGTCCGCAAGGACACCAGCGGTGCTTGGTGGTGAAGGACGTTAGGCTAAGTTGTCCTATCATGGATCCTTGTTCAAAGTGTGCACTTTTCTCTTCTAACCTGGATTTCAGCACTCGACCATGGGTTTCTTCATTATTACGCACAGGGTCCCGTCTAGGGAGAGGTTCTGTGTGTTCATAGGGAACGTCCACAGACGGGTGGTAGCGCACTATCGTCCTGCCATCAGATGTCAAAGCAAGCTCTACTTTGCAATTATAGTCATCTGGAAGAGAAGAATATGTAGACTTATGACAAACACAATATAAAGTTCCACTTTGGGTTGGAAGGAAATGTTTCAACATGGTTTTCTTATAATACACATTTTATCGCTGCTACTGCCATGTTGAATCAAGAGGCTTCTTAGGTGACACACAAAAAAAATGTTCCAAAGAGAAATTGCTTTTAGAATCTGCTTTTAGACAAACTACTTTCAATCCTGGACAGATGGTCACTGCGAGCCCGCCATCTTGTCTCAATCCTAGCTGCCTATCTTTATTTCTCAGAGTCATTTCTACTATTTAAATTAAGAAATGTTTAAGCATTAGAGTATATTGTTTCTCAGATATTTGTGACAGAAAAAACATGTTACTCTTACTATCTTTGGAAATGTATAAAATGAGTGATTATAAAAATAATCCATAGGACCAGCTCTATAGCCTGGTGGTTAAGGCAGCTGAATCTCACATGGCTGACTACACGGTTCACATGCCAGGCATAGCAGTCTGAAAAGCATGCCGTGTGTGTACGTGTGTGTGTGTCTGTATGTGTGTGTGTGCTCAAAATCCAGAAAGGACAGAGAGGTGGAGAAGGAATTGCAGCGTGATCATTTCTCATGAGTGAGACTTTTCACCTCTCCCTCTCTCTCTATCTGTCCTCTGTCTCTCTCTCTCTCATGTGCCCTCAGCAAACAAAAGAGAAAAATACATCATAATATTCATGATCTTGCTCAGGCATTAAGAGAGCCACCAACAATGTCATACTGATGAAATGTTAAACGAGAGAGTTTCAGCTGCAGGACACTTAATTTTACATACAGAAGAAAGATCCAGGGGCCACACAGAGGTGCACTTTGGGAAGGTGTCAAGTTCTCATCCAGAGACCTCCCCGTACGCCAGGCATACGCCTGCCCATGACCTGGAGCTGACTAAGACTGAGGATGGATCATGGCCTGAGAACCCTGTGGGGGGGGTACAAGTCTCTCTCTCTTTCTCTCTGTCTCTCTTGCTTATGGAAAAAAAAGACAGAAATTTAAAAAAAAAATAGTGCACCATCATTTAAAAAAAAAAGGATTTAATCATAAAGAATCGCGTGATGAAACTTTATGCCCTTCTCATTGTTCAGGCTAAAAGTTTAGAACACCAGCAATGATGACTTGAGACAAATTGATATAACCAGCTTTGGAATAAACTGCATGTTCATAGAAAATTAAAAATCTGTGTGTAGAACACTTAAATGCATTAAATTTTTCAGTAACTCATTCTGTAAAATCTTTCTCCAACACTGTTTCAAGTCTCACAGCCATTTTGCAAAAATAAAGTAAATTAAAATAAAAGTAAAATGATTATACAAGGTATCTAGAGTCATTGAATTCATAGGAAAGTATTGGGTTGTCGAGAAAGTCATGATACATTTTTGCATAGAAAAAGACGTAGCTTTCCCTATGACCTAACAGAACAGCAGTTTCCAGAGGATGGGTGAGGGCCACCACAGGCAGTTTTCAGAAATGGACGGTGATGGTTTGTTGCAAAATAATCTAAAAGCACTTAGTGACATGAAACTGCACTCTAGGACATGGTTAAAATGGTAAATTTTACGTTGTGTATGCTTCAGCACAACAAAATAAAAAATTAAAACTGAAATTAAAATACTTTGACTATAAGGTAAACACAAACATTCCAGAATGTTTGTAGCTACAAAAGAAAACAATGCGTAATATTAGCGAATATAATCAGTATCAATAATGGCATTATGGTACAACCATAAAATTAAAAGGAAAAAAAAAATCACTTTCCCAAAATGGCAGTTACTATCATTAATGTAGATGAGACACCACTTAGAATAATTAGTCAGTCACACCAGGCACCCAAAGACCCAAGGGGAGAATGGAGGAGAAGGGATTGTGGTGTGGCCATCCCCTGGAGAATGATGTCTCCTTTCCTTCTCACTGTCTCTCTCTAGTGAGCACGCACACACACACACACACACACACACACACACACAATGGCAAAAACCTAAAATAAATAAATAAAAAATAAACCCCCCAAAAAATAAAAGGGTCAACCAGAATGCCGGAGGGACATACATAAGCATGGGGCGCATTTAGTCTGCACAATAGCTCATAGCTTAAAAGGTGACTGAGTCTTATATTAACACTCAGTTTTTTAAAAAAAATTAGGGAGAGGAGGGCTCACCATAAGGCAATTGTGCTTGCCAAAGAGACAGAGAGACAGAAAGTAAGAAATTACCCCCAGGGGTGATGGCCACATTGCAATCCTTTCTACTCCGTTTTCCTCTCAGGACTTAGGGCGTGCACACACACGTGCCCAGCATGAGTTTCCAGCCGCCAGGTCCAGCACCCAAACCATGTGGGAATCCAGTGCCTTAACTACTGTAACCTGCTGGCCTCCCAGTTCCCTTTTTTTAAATGCAGGAGTAACATAAACATTTCTGTCCAAATGTCTCTATAGATTCCAGCTCATTATCAGTGACCTCCACACATCTCAAATACTTGCAGTTCCAATTCCATTTTTTTTTAGGTTTTTGCCATAGGGTGGTGCATGTGCTTGCCAGAACAGTGAGGAGGAAAGGAAGAAATCACTTCCCAGGCAGGGTGGCCATGCTGCAATCCTTTCTCCTCCATTCTCCTCTCCATATTTGGGGCACGCATGCACACGTGCCCAGCCTGATTTTCAAACCACTGGGTCCAGGATTTGAACTGTAGTCGGCCATGTGGGAATCCAGCACCTTAACCACCATGCTATCTGCTAGCTCCTCAACCTGCATTCTTAATACCTTTCCCCATGTCCCATCTTTCGCCTGCAGGATTCCCAGATATTTGTCTAGGTCTCACCTTGGACTCTCTGAAGAGCTTCCTACTCTCTCCCTCCCTGATGGCTCCCTGAGAGTGTGCAGAATTACTTCTGTGTTCTCCTGACAACCTTTGGGTCTTCCCCATGAGCCTGGAAGCTATCTATAAAAAGGCAATGATTGTGCCTCACTTATCAATGTATTCCCAGCCCTCGCAGAGTGCTTGCCTCATAGTAAACAGATTATTCCTGTTTACTGAATAAACAAATGAGTGAATGAAGAATTAAACAAATGCAACACATGAACCCTCTTTATGAAGATGACCCAATTTCAAGAGACAGGCTCAACCTCCAACTTCCAATGAGGATCATGGAGGTGATATAAAGAAAGTCAGAGACCTCAGCAAGTGGTTGGACTGTGTCTTCAGCCACTTCTTCATGAGATGATATTACAGTTTCCAAGCAGTGCATTCCAGAAAGCAATATCCATTCTGGAAGGCTGTTGTAACAATTGCTTTAAGAACGTAATTTTTTTCTTTTTTTGAGAGGTTTTTGCTGTAGGACATGTGCGCTCGCCAGAAAGACAGAGAAAGACAGAGAGATAGAGAGACAGAAAGCAAGAAATCACTCCCTGGGGAGATGGCCACACCGCAATCCCTTCTCCTCTACTCTCCTCTCTGGTTCCTGGGCATGCATGCACACACACCCAGTGTGAGTTTAAGCCACCAGGTCTGGGACTTGAACTGTGGTCTACTACATGGAAGTCCAGCAACATAGCCATTTCGCCATCTGCCGGTCCCCAATAATATAATTCTTAAAGGATCTGTGAAGAGTTATGAAGAGTAGTCATCCTTTTGCTCATGAAAACTGTTTTTCAGTGAGCTTACGTGTACATGTACGTGTATGTATGTGCATATATACCAACCAAATCATGCGAGGCTTTGTATTTTCTCTAGGTAAACATTTTACTGTAAATGTAAAAAAAGAAAACACACACACACACACACACAAACATGTAACTGTTAAAAACAAAATTTTAGACAAACTAAAATCTAATAGAGTTTTTAGATAAAGGGCAAGAATGTAAATTGCACAGTCTTTTAAAAGATGGCTTTTGAGAGACTGGCTAGCTGCATAGTCGTGGGATACACATGTTCGTGGAAAGGGAACGTGATGTACAAAAACTAAAATGAGGAAATGAGGCAGAGAAATTATCGGACTGGTTACAGCTGGAGAGTAGGCTACACAACCAACCTAAAAGGTAGGCTGTCTGTGATTGATTGAAGTGTGGCTAATGTGATTGGCTGTAACTTAGTAACCTGCTCACGAAAAGAGTCTAGCTCGTATGATTTCAGCATATCCATAGGAATCCAAGTGTGGGAGTACAGTGGCTGTTTTAGGCCAAAATAGTTTAACAATGTCCTCCCTTTTGGTCAGCTTTTTAAATGTTTGCGAGATTGACTAAAACTTAGGGTATTTGTGCCATTTTGTGGTCATTATTTTTTTCTTTTAGCATAGACATTTCAAGATTTTTTTGGTTTCTGGCATGGAATTTATAACTTACAATATTACGCATTAATTTAACTGACTAGAGATATTCCTAGGATCTTACCACCCATTCCTACAAGTAAATACCCAATGACATGGACTGACCCTGGGGTCCACCAATCACCTTATCTATCTACACCCCACGTGCCCACCTTGCTCTTCTATCATGGAAGAGAGGCCTCCCATGGCATCCACGGGCTGCATTAAAGAAACAAGGGACAGATACAACCCAAGCTCCAATCTTTCCAGGAGAAAACTATTGTTTACTCTCAACCAAGAACTGGAGGGTACTGACTATGCTACAAATGAGAGGATGTATAGTCCAGCAGCCATTTAGTGGTGTAACTATTAAATAAAGGGACTAGATCTGCTCACTTCGGGGCTCTTAAACTGATAGGGATATGTCTTCCTGAATCTAACATTTTGAAAATCCCAAGGAAGGGAAAACTACATCCAAAAAAAAAAATTCTAAAAAGAAAAATTCTTATAAGCATAAGCCAGCTCAACCCCTCCTATCAACATGTTAAAGAAAATAAAAATATTTTCACTTAACAACAGATGGTTCAACACTCATTACTCTATGCCGGGACCTAGCAGTGCATACATGGCCTCCCCTTAGTGAGAAAAGTGTCTTCACTCCCCAGTTGGACTCCAAGGATCATGGCTGGGAGTCCGAGTGAGACAGGAGGCACATTGCCGAGGATTTTATAATGCAGTGGAGACCCAGACATCGAGGTAAGAGAATATGTGACTGAACCAGGAAACCTCCATTTTGATCGATTCCGTCCAAACTACTAAAATTAAATATTGGGAATATCCGGGGGATATTGCCCTGAAAAAACTCCCTGATCCTTTTTATGTTCTTCAGAGAGGCTGAATGAAAGGGTGAGAATAAGAGGACTTGGGTAAAGGTAGCACTGGACCGCTCAAGGCCATTGAAGAGTCCCGGGAAGGCCACTGAAGGGGTTTACCACCCTGGGCCTCTGAACCACCTCACAATAATGAAGAACTTTGAAGCTGAGAAATTTAAATGCTATTGCTTCCTTTACAAAAGGCCATGCAAACAGGATGTATACTGGCATTTTTGTGTCAAAGAGTGGGTTTTAAAAACCTTTTCCCTTCTCCCCCTGTGGTAGGTAGATAGTCATAAAACCCTCAACCAATTTATCACATTGTTGATCACTTTCTCTACCTACTGGGCAATAATTTTCCACTCTGTAACCCAATCAATATGCTATCTACCACTGTTAACTCCCCTTGCCACCATTCTCTTCAGTCTCACAGTTACCAGATCTTTTTTTAATCATAACTTCCTCAAAGTTTCAGACAATTTAGGTCTATGGTATCTTTCGACAATAGTAGTTTTTTATTAAAAAAAAAAAAAAAAAAGTAAGTGTTGCTCTTGTTCTCAACTGTTGAAAGCTGGAGAGTTTAGTTTTAAGAACTTGAAGCACTGTACACCTTATCTGTCCCCTTGCCTTGCCTTACTGAAGCCCTAGGTGTTTTGTATAATGCATGAGTGAACCCCGCTTAGAAATAGAAATGCATTTTCAATAAGTATTTATTATGTTGTTCTGAGCATACAGCTTTAAATTTGCCCGCTGTAGCTTGAAGCATTACACAAACTGTTGGTCTGCTGACTGCCTCTCTGGCAGCAACACACAGAGAAAATAGATTGCTAAGGGTTTTTTCCCCTCCTCCTCCTCCCCTCCTCCTCTCTCTCCCTCTCCCTCTCTCTTGCTTTTTTTCCTTTTTCTCTTTTTCTTAAACCAGTCGTGAAGATTTTTTAATCTTGTGGCATTTTTAATCAACACGTATTTCCTTCCAGGACCTATGATCCTCTATTGATTCCCATTAAAATGCTTTTCTTTTCTTTGCCCCCTCTGCTGATCGAATTTCAGATCAGCCACAGGATATGCAACTAACCTTCCGGCACTACTGAACCCAACCGAGCGAGGGTGATCAAAAGGCTTGATGCATTCATTAGACATTCCCATCGCCCGGCCAGGAGCTCTAATGGAAGCTATCTCTGCATTGCAATTTTTTTTTTCCTTTTTGTCTTTCCCCCCCACCTCCAAAAAATGTTTTTTTGCCTTTGATCGTCAGGGAGGGCGGCGGGGCGGGGGGAGAACACGAGAACAAAAGAGACCTATCTTTTTCCCCGGGGCTGACGTCAGTTTGATTTTACTGACAACTATTCGAGCGTGTGTAGCAGTTGGAAGCGGCCCCACGCCCGCGCCCCCCCCCCACCTTCCACTTTGGGGAGAAAACAAGACTTTTAGCGGCTCCGGAGACGCGCCCTGAAAATGGCCCGCTCGGGCTCTCGCTCGCTGCCCTCCCGCCCGCTCGGCAAAGGGCATTCAAGGCTTATTTGTGTGGCACGATCTTTACTGGGGCGGAAGGGCGGCGCCGCGGAGTTTGGGAGGCAGCGCGCGGACTGTGCGAGGAGCTGGGGAGGCCGACCGCGCAGAGTGCGCCGGTTCCGGCCAGCCCTCAGCAGACGGCCCCCGCTTGACCCTGGGGGGCCGAGATGTGTGTGGCTGGCGAGGCCGGTGCAGAATTCCCAATCAGGCCCGGGAGGAAATGGATCCAACTAGGGCACAGCCCCGTCCTGCAGTTGCCAGGAGCCTGAAGATCTATGACCGACCTAAGCCATTTCTGGAAAGTCATATTTTCCAGGCTTTCGTGAAATAGTCATTACTCCTATTCTAAATCTGGAGGCGAATGTACATCTATTTCGGGGAGAAAAAAGATGTGAAAAGTAGCCTGGACTCCTGGAAACGTGGGCCTGGCGCTCGTCCACACGTCTCTTCCCCTGTAGCAAATCTGAGGCCGGCAGTGCTGTGTAGAGTCCCAGGGCAAATAATCTCAGGATCTAGACTTTCACTGGAGGAAGAAAAAAAAAAAAAACTGCTCCAAATAGAAGTCAACCAGTGCAGGCCCCGCTCACCTCCACTCCAGCATTTCCATGCCCACTGGCCAGTCCCGCTGCCGTTCTGTATCTCTGTCTCCCCAGGCCAAGGTTCCCAGGGGGTGGATATCAGGGCTGAATGCTCTTTCTAGCTGCCCCAACCCTTCACAGCACACCACAGGTGCTGAATAAATGGTAACCTACACAGGGGGATAGAGGAGATCATTGTGAAGTGCTGGGCGAAGCACACTTTTGTCAATTTTGAGTAAGGAAAGGGGTCAGAGGCTTAGTGGAACAGACGTTTGAGCTGAACTTGAAAACAACCGTCCACGACATTAAAAGCTGGTCCAGGCTGAGGAACAGCAGCAGAGGACAGAACGTGCAATATGTGGTGGATCTGAACGCGGGCCATAGAAAAGGACTCTCAGAGGCTGGGGCTGGAAGGTGTCAATGCCTTGCCACATAGGTAACAGCCAGGAAAAGAACAAAACGATTAGTTTAGTGGTTTTAGAAAATGAACTTGCAAATACAGAATAAGGAATATGGGTGCATACAAAAAGAAGGAAAATAAACAAAATGGTCTGTAGGGGACTTTCAGCTGTTTTATTTAAAGATCTTTGACTATTACAATGCTTCTCATGGTGAGAGTATGAATTGGTCAAGAAATACGAAGAAAGATGTCAGACATCACCATTAAGAATGATGGAGGGCCAGCCAGGTGACATGGTGTGGCAGGATCCCACATGGCAACTGCCAAATGCAGGGAGGAGACCTAGACTCCACAGCTTGAGAAACACACTGGGCACATGCCCAAAATCCTGATGGGGTAGTAGAGGAGAAGGGATTGCTGCATGGTCATGGGGTGCTTTCTCACTTTCTCTCTCTCTCTGTGTGTCTAGCAAGCACTTGCACCCTATAGCAAATTTTAAAAGAGAGAGAGAATGAGTAGAAATTCAGAAATAAGAGAACTGCGGGACATTGAAAACAAGAGAAATGTTCCTCATTAAGAAATTTTAAATAATTTGTGGCATAGCCATTCAATAGGATCTTATGCAGTCATTAAAAATGATTGTTTTGGGACCAGCAGATGGCATAATGGTTATGTCACTGGACTCCCACATGGTTGACCATCGTTAGATCCCCAGACCTGGCAGCTTAAAACGCATACTGGGCATATGTGTGTGCATGCCCAAAATACCAAGAGGAGAATGGAGGGGATGGAACTGCAGTGTGGCTACTCCCCTGGGGGGATATTTCTTGCTTTCTTACTTTCTCTGTCTCTCCAGCAAACGCACATACCCTATAGAAAAAAATCTCTCTCTAAAAACAAAGAGTATTTATTAGAGAGATGTTTAAAACATATTATTATGAGAAGAAGCAAGTTACAAGTCAGCATATCTGGAAGGACATATGTAAAATGTTATGGGGCCTCTCTAGTTTTTTAAAGAATTATTTTATTTAATCATATGTATTATTATTATTATTTAATTTGACCGGAGAGAGACAGGGCTGGAAAGGGGGGTTAGAAAGCAAGTGCCAGTCTGGGACTCAAACCGTGGTTGGCCATGTGGAAGTCCAACACCTTACACACCACACCATCTGCCAACCCCTCTAGATGTTTTTCTTTTCTTTTTTTTTTTTTTTGGGGAGGCTTTTTTCGCTATAGGGGGCATCCGCTCGCCCGAGAGAGAGAG
>NW_006159977.1:2408418-2443789 GCF_000334495.1 Tupaia belangeri chinensis | reverse complement strand
TGAGTTTTAAACCACCGGGTCCTGGACACAAACCGCGGTCGCCTACGTGGGAGTCCAGCGACATAGCCATTACGCCAACTGCTGGTTCCCTAGATGTTTTTCTTATTAGTGATTTTTTCACTTTCTCCTTCTTACCTATAAGTATTGTTTTAATTTTTTAATTATGTATTTAATTTTATTTAGTATTATTATTGTTTTTTAATTTGATATAGGCACTCACTAGAGAGAGTGAGAGAGAGAGAGAGACAGTGAGAAAGCAAGCCTCCAGGTCCGGGACTCAAGCTCTGGTCAGCCATGTGGGAGTCCAGCACTTTAACCACCACACTGCCTGCCAGCCCCAGTATTGTCTTAATTTTATAATAAGCAATTAAGCAAAAGTGAATTAATCAAAAAATGCATAAATAAGCATGAATTTTTTCCCGAAGTTTTAGTGTTTTGAAAATGGATGAGGTTTTGTTGTCAGGAAACTGAGGTGATACCTGTAACTTTGAAAACCCTCACGCCAATGGAGAGAAAAGCCTCCACAGCCTGGCTTTTATCCTCTGTGCTGTCTGGCTCACGCTACTTCAGCACTTTTCTGGGCCTCCATAACTTCACCTGTGAAACGAAGGTAGCAGTAATCTCTCCAAGAGGCTGTTGCGAAGACCTGATATATCTGCCAAACTCTTAGTGCCTGGCCCCACCAGGTGCTCAGAGCTCAGCAAGAGAAAGCTTTCATGGGAGGTAGAAACCAAAGGAATTCGAAAACACCAAAGCATGGGCTTTGGAAAAGATCTTTCTTACTGGATCCTTCCTCTGCCACTGTGGCAGACCTTAGGGCTGCCCACAAATCTCCTCTCCCTCACAGGTGGTAGGATTGTACAGTCAGTCCTTCCCATTCAGCATCTGAGGATTCAACTAACCATGGGTCAAAAATATTCGGGGCAGGGCCAGCAGGTGGTGTGAGGTTAAAGCGCTGGATTCCACATGGCAGACTGCATAGTTTGAGCTCCAGATCCGGTGATGTGAGACTCACATCAGGCCTGTGTGTGTGCATGCCCAAGATCTGGAGAGGAGAAGGGATTGTGGCATGGCTATCCCCCCCCAGGGGAATCATTTCTCACTTTCTCTTGCTCTCTCTGGTTAGCATATGCACCCTATAACAAAACTGAAAAGAAAATTCATATAAGGGGGCAGTTCTACAAACTTCCCAAAACCAAAACGTGAACTTGCAGTGTGCCGAGTCCTACGCTGAATCCTCTCTGATGATGTAACATGTAGGCGTGTATTTGGAACTTCAGTGCTCTAGGCATGACTTAGAGTATATGGGAGGACGTGGGCAGGTTACCCGTGAACACTGTACTATGCCGTTTATATAAGGGACTGGGGCATCCCCAGATTTTGGTGTCCTGGAAGCAGGACATCCTCTCCCCTGAGAGTCCTGGAACCAATCCCCCAGAAACCAGGGGACAACCGTGTATGACTCTTCTGAGATCTCTCCCACCAATCATCTGATGGTTCTTAGAGCTGACAACAAAAACAACCTTCTCTACCTTGTCTAATAACTTAGAATTCCTTTCCTTGAAGCTTTCTATACTTTTAGAGAATGTGACAAATATCGTGTAGACAAAAGAACTTCTGCAGGGTGTCGACGCCCGGATTGGAAGCGCCAATGTCTTAGTTCACCTCCTGATAAACAGGAGCTATTTCTAATGACTGCAGTAGGTGACCCGTCTGACGTTCAGCTGGGGATGTGCGGGGCCGGAGCAGTATAGACCAGTTCTCTGACCCACTCAGAGCTTTGAAAACACAAGTGGCATCTCATGCTAGAAAGAGAGTCGAGTGTGGTTGTCCTGATGGGTTTTTGTTTTGTATTTTTAGATTTTTGCCATAGGTCACTTGCACTCAGCAGAGAGAGAGAGAGAAATCACTTCCCTCCACCCCCGTGAGGATAGCCATGCTTCAATCCCTCCTCCTCCATTCACGTCTCGGGATTTGGGCCATGCACATGCACCCAGCATGTTTTTCAAGTCGCCAGAACTCAAACCGCAGAATCGGCCACACGGGATCCAGCACCTTAACCACACACCTGGCTAGCCTTATTCTGATGTTTTATGGGCTTCCCTGCTTAGACTAGGGAGTGAGAAGGGCATCTGGCCATTTAAAAACATCCAGTTTTTCAGGGAGCTAAATGGTGCAGCAGTAGAAAGCCATGGCTCTGCAAGGCTGACCCACACGGAAAGGTTCCTGGTTCAAGTATGGAGACTTCCCTGAGTATGGCGGGTGTGAGCTTGCCCTTGATCTGGTTCTGACCCAGGCTGAGGCTGGGAGTGGATTACAGCATCAAGACCTGTTGGGGGATCTCTCTCTCTTTGTCTCTGTCTCTGTGACTCTCTCATTCGTGATATGAATAAAATAAAAAGAAAAACATATTTTAAATCTGATTTTCAGTGCTGAGGAAACTTTGTCTCCATTTCTACGTAATCAGAAGGTTCACAATTCTGACAGAAAATGTTCTATCTTCTGAGGGTGTTTAGGCAAGAGACCAGACAGCTCAGAGAGTTCCAGAAGGAATGTACAGAGCGGCTCCTCGCCCCAGAGGTGTATTGGAGCACCTCCCCAATTTGGAAAGGGTTGGAAGCCTGGTGGGACTCTCAGGCCACACATGATGGAGCCCCCACTCCCTGGATTTCAGTCGCTCAAGACTCATGTTAAGCGAGGTGTCAGGGACCCTCTTCACCACCTCTCAGAGGAGCGAGTGACAGTCACCGTGACGAGTGATGAGTAGTCAAACCTGCGCATTTGCAGGGCACGTTTTAGTTCAGCGAGGGCTTCCACCTGCATTCACCCATGTTATCCTTACAATAGAAGGACGGGGCGAGCGAGAGGAAAACGTTGCCCCTATCGTGTCTCCGTGGCTCCCTGGAAAGCCGCAGGGTGGGAGGTTGAGGCAGGGAGCCGCAGCCGGCTGGAATGAAGACCCTGGTGCAGGGGCACACGAGTTAACTGCAGTATGGGCACTCAATTCCATTCCCTTCGCAACCAGCAAATGGCTGCCTGTCCACTGCCAACTCCCCTGGACTGACACACACCAAGGACCCTCGCTGGATGGCCCCCGCCTCCCGGCTCTGCACACGCCACCCTCCTCTGTACTGAAGCCTGACCAAACTTTCCAAGCACCACTTGCATGGCGTCACTTGCTCACACAAAACTCCCGAGTGCCTAACTACAAGCTCCCAGGCCCTTAATTATGAGCGCCTGTGGGCTGGCCCCACCTACCGAGTCTGAATTTGTCAGCGTCCCAGGCTGCTTGCCCCATTTCAGAATGTCCGTCCTTCTCCTGCCACAGCACAGTTCTATACACAAGGCCTGTAAGTGTAATTTCCCCCATAAAAATGTCACTGACACCTCCAGCTAACAAAGGGTTTCCATGTCCCTGGGTTACAGAGAGAGTCCGCAGTTCCCAACGTTGTCCAAGGAGGCACGCGATGCCCCTGGGCTAAGACTTTGCAGAAGAGGCATGCTGAACGGCCTACCTTTAAGAAAAGCCACTGCTGAACGGGCTATCTTGAAGAAAAGCAATACACAACTCTTTGAATATAATACTGCATTTCTGTTGTATTTGAAGGTGCTTTTTATTAAACACCCCTGCCTACCTTCACAGAAACTCTTCCTCCACCTTACAAAGGAAGGCATCCACCTCACTCATTCTCTGTCCTTGTGGATCTATTACTACGTAAAAACCCTTCTCAGGCACGGAACTCATAGCTTGGGAAGCTAGACCCCACATGACTGACTGCAGTTCAACTCCTGCCCCCACGCCTTGAAAAGCGCACTGGATGGGAACCAGCTGTTAGCATAATGGCTATGTCGCTGGACTCCCACGTAGTCGACCTCAGTTCACGTCCCAGACCCGGTGGCTTAAAACTCACACCGGGCGCGTGTGCGTGCGTGCCCAAGATCCCGAGAGGAGAGTGGAGGAGAAGGGGTTGCGGCGTGACCATCCCCCCTGGGGGGTGATTTCTCACTTTCTGTCTCTCTGTCTCTCTCTGTCTGCCTGGCGAGCGCACGCGCCCTGTAGCGAAAATCTCTCAAAAGAAAAAAAGAAAAACGCACTGGAGGGGCCAAAAAGTTGCGTGGTGGTTAATGCACTGGACTCCCACGTGTCCAACCATGGTTTGAGTCCTGGACCTGGCGTCTTGCTCTCTCTCTCTCTTTCTCTCTCTCTCTCGGGTGAGCACACGTGACCTGTAGCAAATTAAAAAACAATAATAATGATAAATAAAAAACAATAATAATGATAAATAAAATTAAATAAATAATTCTTTTTTAAAAAATGAAAAGCATGCTGGGCACATGTGCATGTGTGCCCCAAATCCTGATAGGGTGGAGAAATGGAACATAAGCCCCAAATCCTGATAGGGTGGAGAAATGGAACAAAAGGGACTGCAGCACGAATGCACCCCATGGAGGGGGCTCGCTCTCTCGCTCTCTCGCCCTCTCGCTCTCTTTCTGGGAAGTACATGTGCCCTCTGGCAATAACAAAAAGCAACGAAACAAAAACAAAACCTTTGGGACACCAAATAAAAGAAAAATGGAAAATACAGGTGTAGGTGTACCAGGGTGAGTGGCTCTCAGGACCATAGGGCCGAACAAGAAAAAGTCATTGTCCCCCAGTCCAGAAGCTAGAAGTCCATCAAGGCGTTGACGGCATGGCCTCCTTCTAAGGGCCGTGAGAGATTCTGTTCCAGGCTTCTCTCCTGGCTCGTCAGCAGCTGTTCTCTCCCTCGGTCTCTACATGTCATCTTCCCTCTGTGTGTGTCCATCTCTCTGTCCGAATCTCCCCTTTCTCGAAGGACACCAGTAGATTTGGGTCCACCCTAATGACCTTCTCTTAACTAATTCCATCTACAAAGACCCTATTTCCAGGACCAGTAGTTAGCGTAATGGCTATGTCGCTGGACTCCCATGTAGTCGACCACGGTTTGAGTCCTGGACCCGGTGGCTTAAAACTCATGTCGGGCGCGTGTGCATGAATGCCCAAGATCCGGAGAGGAGAATGGAGGAGAAGGGATTGCGGTGTGACCATACCCCCTGGGGAGTGATTTCTCGCTTTCTGTCTCTCTGTCTCTCTCTGTCGGCGAGCCCACGCGCCCGATAGCAAAAAAACCTCTCCAAAAAAAAAAACAAAAACAGGAGCAAAGACCCTCTTTCCAATTCAGTTCATATTCTGAGGTAGTAGGGGGTTAGGACTTCCATGTACAAATTTTGAGGAAACACACTTCTTTTTTTTTTTGAGAGAGAGAGAGAGTTGTTTTGTTGTTTTTTTGCTATAGAGCGCGTGTGCTCACCAGACAGACAGAGAGAGACAGAGAGATAGAAAGCGAGAAATCACCCCCCAGGGGGGATGGTCACACCACAATCCCTTCTCCTCCATTCTCGTCTCAGGATCCTGGACACGCACTCACACGCACCCAGCGTGAATTTAAGTCACCGTGCCCGGGACTCGAACCACGGTTGACTACATGGGAGTCCAGCGACATAGCCATTACGCTAACTGCTGGTCCCAGAGAACACACTTCTTCAACTCATAGTAAGTTGGGGTAAAAAAATCCTTGGCAAATCAGGTACTTTCCAATATTCTGGTTCAACAAAATTGAAGGAGGCCCTAGTAATGTCATCAGCTGATAGATCATTAAAAATAATCATTGATAATTAACCTGTAATTTGGGGCAAATAAGTAGAAGGAGTTGCCAAAACTGAAAAACATTTTTATAACAAAACTCTTTTCATTCCCATCACTAAAACAAGGACCTCTCGTCTCTAAAACATAAAAAATAGAAACAGAACTTAGATCACATACTCTCTCATGACAGCAGTCTACAAACAAGTAATCTTCCCTCACAAGCATGCAACATTTGAAAAAAGAACAGCATCATCTATCTTATTAAGAAATGCAAACTCCCAGTAAAACTTATGCTGGCGTTTATCAAAATTTGCTATTCATTTAGGTTGTTTTGATCAATCGTGTAATACTAGTAATTGCAATGATAACTCAATCCTAAAATCACTTGAAGTCTATGGTCACAGGAATTTTAAAGCACATAAATCTTAATTTTGATATGTGTTTGATAGATAAAAGTACAATGAGATGTTCAGTAAAAGACTTTCTATCATGATTTTATTACATTAGCATAAAATTCTGAAGGGAAAGTAGAATGGAAATAAAATTTCAAAGAGAAAGCAAAATATAATTTTTGGAGACGAGCTTGCCGTGTGTTTCTCAAATGGATGATGTTAGGTAACAAACTGATGGGATTTAGATTCCATTTAGATACTTTTAGAAGAGTGACATCACAGTTTTATTTCAAAATGTCAATATTTACAATATGATAGAAATTACATTCTTTGCAATGATTTACATTTATGATATAATTATAGATATCAATTTTAAAACATGCACAGTCTTCTAAACTATTTTAGGGTCCTGGAGCAAAACCTTCTGTCTGATTCGGTGTATGAGGGCCAAATTTTGTGTTATTCTTTGCTGGTCTAGGTGTCTTGAGGGGTATTCAGAATCAGGTTGTCTGCAGCTCACTGTTGATCAGGAATTTATTGTGCATGGGTCCTGCCCAAGTGTTGTCACCATTGTCACCCACATGTATAATGATGAAATTGACAGAAGTTCAAAGTCTTTGATTTCTTTCTGGAGACAGTATGGCAGAGAGAAAAGTGCACAGGCTTAAAATCACAATGAGATACTGCTTCACACTCATTATCAAGAAAAGGAAGAAAATAATAAGTGTTGGCAAGGATGTGAAGAAAATGAAATCCCTGTGCAATGCTGAAGGGAGTGGGCAATGATGCAGCCTCTGGGGAAAACAGTGGAGTCCTCTAAAAGTTAAAAACAGCATTCCTATAGGGACCAGCAGGTGGCAAGGTGCTTAAGGGGCTGGACTCTCACATGGCCAGTCATGTTTTGAGTCCTGGATCTGGTGGCTTGCAAATCACTCTGGGCATATGTGTATGAGTGTGTGTGTGCACGCACGCGTGTGCACGTGCACCCAAAATCCTGGAAGGAGGATGGTGGAGAAGGGATTGCAGCATAGCCATGCCCTGAGGAGGTATTTCTCGTTTTCCCTTTCACTGTCTCTGTCTTGGTCCAGAGAGCGAACATATCCTATGGCAAAAAAAAAAAAAAAAAAAAAAAAGAAAGAAAGAAAGAAAAGAAAATGAAAATATTACTAACATATGAGTGCCCACTTTTAGATACATGCCCAAAAGAACTGGAAGCAGAATCTCCAAGAGTTATCTGCACGCCTTGTCCATAACGGCATCGTGTCCAACAGCCAGATGGTGTTCCCAGCCCACAAGTCCGTCAAACAAATGTGGTCTCTCCACACGGTGGGTATTTTTCAGCCTTTAAGAGGAAGAAAATCCCAACACACGCTATAACATGTATGATTCTAGAGGACATCCTGCTAAGTGAAACAAGCCAGTCACAGAAGAACAAACCATGCATGCCTTTACTTACAGGCTGTCAGGACAGTCAAACCCATGAGGACAAAAAGTAGAAAGGGAGTCACCAGGGGCTGGGGTAGGGATGTAGGGAGTTTCTGTTTAGTGAACACAAAGTTTCAATTTTGCAAGATGAAAACCTTTTGGAACCGGAGAGTGGTGACCAACACACAGCAACATAAATGCACTTAACACTGAACCGAGACAAGCAGATGGCATAATGGCTATGTTGCTGGGCTCCCAAGTAGTCTACTGCAGTTCAAGTCCCGGACCCGGTGACTTCAAACTCATGCCAGGTGCATGTGCATGCATGTCCAAGACTCCGAGAGTAGAATGGAGGAGAAGGGATTGTGACACGGTCACCTCCCTGGGGGATGATTTCTCACTTTCTGTCTCTCTGTCTCTCTCTGGCGAGTGCATATGCCTTATAGCAAAAACCTCTCCAAAATAAATAAATAAATAACCACTGAGCCGTACACCTATGTAGGGTTAAAATGATCGATGTTATTTATGTATATTTTATCCTTTTCTCGAGGGGGTACTTGCTCTTGGATTCAGAGAGACCTGGGTTCAAATCCAGCATCTGCCAGGTGTGTAACTGAACAGGTTGCCTGAGCCTCTGTTTCCTCCTGTTGAGAGGAAGTGAAAATGCCTCCCTCTGAGGACTGACTGCAATGGGTGCCCTTCCCTGCGACCAGGTCCCCCTTCAGGATAGTGGCATCATTACCCCAGCTGCACGGCTGTTGACTGCTGGCCTCCCACAGCTGCTCCCTCTCCAGGCACCTGTGGGCCATATAGCTCAAGCTTATAACCCTCTTGGGAGACAGTAGCTGCTCGATACCAGCTTTCAAGGTCCAGCCCTCGCACCTCAGTTTGGGAAAGCTCCTAATGGCCACCTCGGCCCCACAGCTTGCCGCAGGATCAGTCAAGATCTCTCTGTGGAAGAAGCACATGCTTGCCCTCACCCTAGTCCTGCCTCCTTCACCTTCTTACAGTGGTGAGAGAGCCAGTTTCTGCCTGAAACCTGCAGAGAGCGTCCTGTCCTCCTCACTGTGCGCCTGAAGACTGTGGAGCTCACGTTGTCCGCCCAGGTCGCCCCTCAGAGGGCTCTGCTCAGCGCACCCCAAGCCCTCTCTCACCCCTTAGCCGGCTTCGCTGTTCTCCATATCACTATCAGTACCTGAAACCGCAGTACCACTTGCTTATGAGCCCTGGCATGTTCCCCAAACCCAGCGCCTTTCTCCTCCTCGTGCCCTCTGCTACTCCCAGCAACTAGAACACCCGGCACACATAGGCAATCAAGAAACTTTTGCGGGGACCAGCAGTTAGCATAAGGGCTATGTCGCTGGACTCCCATGTAGTTGACCATGGTTTGAGTCCTGGACCCGGTGACTTAAACTCATGCCGGGCGCCTGTGTGTGCGTGCCCAAGATCCCGAGAGGAGAATGGAGGAGAAGGGATTGCGGCGTGGCCATCCCCCTGTCTCTCTGTCTCTCTCTGTCTGTCTGACGATCGCACGTGCCCTATGGCAAAAAAAAAAAAAAAAGGAAAAGAAAAAACAAAAAACCTCTCCAAAAAAAAAAGAAGAAACCTTTGCGGAAAGAATGAGCGAATGAGAGCGGATGTGCTGGACACAGAGCTTGGAGCCCGTGTCAGGGCCCTCAGAGGCAGCGCGCACGGTTGGTACTTTGTGACGGTCTTTATCTGTCCAGCCTCCAGGTCGGTGTCAGACAGGGTCCTTCTTTTGTATCCTTTTCTGTAAGGCGGGGCACAGGCCTAACACACTTCCTAACCAGACTGAACGCGACCTAACGCCAGTGATGAGAGCTGAGACTGCTTCTGTCCAAGCTGACTGGTTCTGTTTCACTGACTGGCCAACATGTTAGCACAGCATAGCAGGTCTCCAGTGAAGTTCACTATGATCCATCCCCTCCATCACTACCAGGGAGAAGAGACGATGGAGACTTCCTTCCAAAATCACTCTGGATGCTCCACCAGGAAGAGGGTAACTCTGAGACCCTATTTGGCATTTCTTCCCTCTCATCATCAAACACTTTTCAATAGTATTCAATAATCTTTTAGAAACCACAAAAGAGACATAAGAGGTGTGATCTCTGCCCCCAGATCCCTTAAAACCCTGTCAGAGCAGAAGGGAGAAGAGGGACCCCGTTATTTTGCACCTGGTCTCATGGCCCTCAACAATTCCCTCTTCTTCTGTGTTCGGTTCCCCTTGGGTTTCCATAAAAACACACCAATGGGCTCTCTGACCTATCTGACACCCCATGTTCTTGGCTATATAATGACAGTACATTTTTTTTACTTTTTAAAGTTTATTTATTTTATTTTTTAAAGGTTTTTTTGCCATAGGGCACATGCATTTGCCAGAGAGATAAAGAGAGACAATGAGAGGAAAAGTGAGAAATCGCCCCTAAAGGGGATGGCTATGCTGCAACCCCATCTCTCCATTCTCCTCTTGGGATTTGGGGCATGCATGCACATGTGCTGGGCGTGAGCCACTGGATCCAGGACTCAAACCATGGTCAGCCATGTGGGACCCCAGCACCTTAACTACTATGTCACCTGGTGCTCCCTAAGTTTACTCATTTTATTGAGGTACAGAAAGAAACAGGCATCCCCTACAGGATCTCATTCATACCATGATCCATTCTCCACCTCCCCAGTCTTCTAGTCAGGATCACAGAAGCATGTGGGCACAAGGAGTGTTTCAGGTCAACCCAAGAAATGAACTCCCATCTCCCAGGTGGTTCCAGCCTTGCAGAGCAGTCCTACTGCCTATGCAACCCCGGCTAGGCCAACAGTGCACTTTATTAATTCTATGGCACATGGTAGCTCCTACTTCGACTTGTAGAAGGCGGAAAGAATAGAATGCATGACCAAAGCGCCCTGTTCCTTCGTGTTGAGTTTATCATGCAGGTCTTCTCAGTGAAACAATCCTTCAGAATGCTACGTAGAAGCTGGTGATAATTCTCTCTCTGCTCATCCTCCTTATTTGCAGATACAAGAAAATCTAAGAAGGGGAAGCCATGGCCCTCCCAGTAGGAAGGTGTTCAAGGGAAGAAGGATGACCACAGCTGGGCGCCTGGCACAGTGCTAGGGAAAGTTTGTTGGCTAATTGAAGCTACACTGTTACATTCTGGGTAGCTGGTATTGTCCTCAATTTACAGATGTGGAGAGGGAGTAAAGAGATTAGGTAAAGCATCTTGGTTCACCCAGATGGTGGGTAACAAACCAGAAACTGAACTGGGCTTCCTGTGATTCTCTTCTAAGAGTTTGCTTCCCTGCTGTGTGTGCCCTGGGGTGTTGCTCACCCCCTTGAAACCAAGCTTGGTTATCCCCCTTAAGGCTCCCTTTCTGCCCAGCATCCTATTTAAACAACAGAAACTACAAAAAGCTGTGATACCTGACTTTAAAATATCATCAGTCTACATGTCCTTGTTTTAATTATTGTAGATTGATGATATTTTAAAATCGGACCTGGTGATTAAGGCAGCTGTATTCCACATGGTCGACTGCACAGTTCAGGTCCTGGACTCAGCAGCTTGAGAAACGAACTAGGTGCACGTGTGTGCATGCCCAAAATCCTGAGAGGAGAACGGAGAAGGCGGGATTGCAGCATGGTCATGCCCCTGGGGCGGGGAGGGTGCTTTCTCACTTTTCCTCCCTCTCTCTCTCTCTTTCTCTCTCTCTTTCTCTCTCTCGTCTCCACTTGCATATAGCAGATTAGAAAAACTAAACACAACAAATGGTGATCAGTGAAGAGTAAAGTTAAGAAATAAAACCCAGGTGTACAATCAAAGGAATTTTTCCAATCAGTGGAGGAAATATAGATTGTCCTATACATGGTACGGGAAAGCCCGGTTAGTGAAACAGTTAGTAGGTGCCCGATAGTATTTGTCACTCGTGTATTATGACATTAAATGAGATGACACATGTGACACTTGTTCTCCAGTTTCAAAGTGACCGCTACAAAGAGACTCAGCAGAACTGGATTTCTGGACTTAAGTCTCCAGTCCCTAATGCAGTCTGACTTAATTTGTCACGCGGTCTCTTACAATGCTTTCAGATTTACCGAGTGCTTTCACTATCCGTGAGCACAGGGCAGGTGTTACTGTGTTCTCTTTCTATATGCAGACACGGGCTCAGAGAGGTTAAGCTCACAGCTGGTGCAGCCGCGTGAAACTTGAACTCAGCTTCCTGATTCCCTGTGCAGTGGGCTAACTACCAGGCTATATATAGTCTCCCCCACCTCCACCTCCTCCTCACCCCACACAATTTAACAATGGACCGCAAATAAAATCAGGGCAGAAACATTAACACAGTAACTATGTTCATTTGTGTGTCCACATTAGTGTATTTTACATAATTACAATTGCAGTTTAATTACAACTTAGTGGCCCATTTTTCTATGTAACAGTGTATCCTAAGTCACCAAGGCTGTTCATAGTTTGTAGCGAGTAAGCGATGACCATGTTTCCTGTCCCTTGCACACGTCTCCCTTGAAAGTCCTCCACGGAAATCTCCATCTTTAACCCAACTGCTCCTCAATGAGTGTCTTTCGTGTGCGTGTGCCGCTGGGTTCCTCTTTACGGGCACACGTTGGTTTCTGTCCCCCATGCAGAGGTCCTCTTTCTTTTCTCAGTCCAGGGGTAACTAAAATGTGGGGTCCGGCTTCCTTCAGGATCAGGATCCCCACTCATGGCCCAGGAGGTCTTCTTCCTTGGGCTCTTCCCCAGGTCCGGCAGCATGAGGAGGCGTCTGTTGCCTTCGCTCAGTTTATGACGGTTGTGTTTCTCTTAAGGAGTCACACCCCAACTCCTTTTTTAACCTGTGGCTTCCCAATTTAGCTGCCCAAGGATAGTCATCACCAAAGTCATGACTCACCCCCATGGTTTCCAACCTGACCAGGAAGAAATTTCAAACTGAACTTTTTCATCACCATTATGTAGACAGTATGATTCGCAGAGCGCAGACTCTGCTCAGAGGAGACACTAAGTCATTGCTTTTCATCATCCACACCATGTTTTAACACAGAGGGACACTTTATATACTTAATCTTTTATTTTCCGCATTTCAGGAGATGGAAATGACCTCCCGGAGACATATCCTGACTCGATAAGTCTCTATTGGGAAGAAGCGCACAGAGAGAACATAGAGATCACGCATTGAGGGTCAGTGACGAGCCGAAACCTCCGAGATATCAATTTCAGGACTTAAAGTAAGGAGCGATGAGATCTTAACAAAGTAGCATTCTCAACAGAGGCCATACATATGGCAGCAGGTCCGTGGAACACACTCCATATCACTAGTCAGCCGGGAAATGCAAACTAAGACCACAGCGAGGTACCACCTCACACCTATTACAATAGCTAGTACCACAAAGAACAGAGATAACAAGGGTTGGTGAGCTTGTGGGAAAACGGAACCCTCGTGCACCAAACCTGTACACCGTTGGTGGGAATGTAAATGCGTATAGTCCTTACAGAAAATGTTATGTACGTTTCTCAAAAAAGCTAAAAACTATCCAACAATCCCATTTCTGGATATATATAAAAAATTGAAATGAATCTGCGTAAGGGATAGCTTCAGTCTCACATTCAGGGCATCATTCTTCATAAGAATTAAGTTATGGAATCAACCGAAGGGTTAATCAACAGATAAAGAAAATGCACATAGTATCTTTACTTGATTATCACACCTTACATGCATGCTTTAAAAATCCATCATGTACTTCACAAAGATATCCCCAGTAGTATAATTAAATGTAAACGAATTAAAAAAATTTTAAAGACGATGTGGTCTACGTATACAATAGAATACAGCTTAGCCTTAAAAAAAATAAATTCTGCCATTTGCAACAAGATGAGAGAACCTGAGAGATATCATGTTAAGTGAAACAAGCAAATACAGAAAGACAAATACTGTGAGCTCTCACGCGTGGAACTTTAAAAAGTCTAACTTAAGACACAGAGAGCAGGTGGTGATTATCAGAGTTTGGGCAGGGAGTGGGGGGAGGGAGGGAATGGAGAAATATTCGTCAAAGGGTACAAAGTTTCAGTTAGATCAGAGGAATCAGTTTTTTAGATACATTGCACAGGAGGGTAGCTATATAGTTAATAATAATGTAACTGTGTGTTTCAAAATAGCTTAGAGAGTGCATTTCAAATGTCTCACCACAGGAAAAGAAAAAAAGTGAGTGAAATGATGGATATCCTCATGAGCTTGATTTCATCATTTCATATTGTATACATATATCAAAAATCACATTCGGGAGCCAGCAGGTGGTATGACGGTTAAGGCACTGAACTCCAACATGGATGATCACAGTTCGAGTCCCAGACCCAGTGGCTTGAAAATGACACCAGGGGCATGTGTGTCTGCCCACAATCCTGAGAGGAGAATGGAGTAGAAAGGATTGCAATGTGGCCAACCCCACTGGGGGGGGGGGATTTTACTTTTCCTCTCTCTGTCTCTCTCTGGAGAGCATAAAAACCCTATGGTAAAAAACCTTTTAAAAGATTAAATTATTTTTAAAGAATAAAAGAAAAAAATCACATCACTTCCTGTAAATAAATATAATTATGATTTGTTGTAATATTAATAAAAAGGAACCACACAAGGGAACAAAGCAGCACTCAAATAATAACTCTAACAGAGAAGGAAGTAAGAGTCCCCACCCTCAAGAAGTTTGTCCTCTAAGTCAAGCTGTCTGGCAGACAAACACACTGGCAAAATCTACCAGAAGAGGGTGATATAAAATGTCATTTGTAATGTGTTTGTAAAAGGTTGTGTTTGATCAGATTATAACCACAATGTGCTTTTACTTAATTACAATAGAGATGATAAGGCCACAGAACAATGGCAATAATAATAACTGGGGAAGAGACTATTGTGATTTGGTTTTGCCTTCTGACTTCTAATTGCAAAAGCTTGAGCAAGGGGAAGGACAAGACTTATTTTTTTCCTTAGACTTATTTATTTATTGGGCTATTTTCTTTTTCACCATTAAGAAGCTTCCCCTGGGGAAAAGATGCCCTAATTTCATTTAGAAAGCAAACGAAGATAATAAATTCATGATATAGCACATCTCAAACTGGGTATAACTTTTCATGACTCAACTAAGATGGGTTAAGAAGGGCCAGGCATGGAAAGATTCAAAATATAAAAAGTGATAAGTGTTGGCAGGGATGTGGTGAAAAGGGAACTCTCCTACACTGCTGGTGGGAATGTAAATTGGTTCAGCCACTGTGGAGAACAATATGGAGGGTCCTCAAAGATCTACAAATGGAACTACCATTTGATCCAGCAATCCCACTTCTGGGTATCTACCCAAAGGTCAGGAGAATGCTCAGTGGGAAAAGCGCTTGCACATCAATGTTTACTGCAGCATTATTCATGATCGCCAAGACATGGAACCGATCCCATATCCACAAACAGATGAATGGATGGAAAAAGTATGGCACATATACTCTATGAATACTACTCAGTCATAAAAAACAAGACCCTGGAATTTGATAGAAAGTGGTTGGATATGGAAGATCTATTGCTGAGTGAAGTAAACCAAGATATGAAAGAAAGATATTGTATGTATCCACTTAACACATACCAACTATCCACACTCTATGGTAGAGATCGAAATATTGGATGGCGGGAACCAGCAGTTAGCGTAATGGCTATGTCACTGGACTCCCACGTAGTCGACCGCAATTCGCGTCCCAGACCCGGTGGCTTAAAACTCACACCGGGTGCATGTGCGTGCGTGCCCAGGATCCCAAGAGGAGAATGGAGGAGAAGGGATTGCGGCATGGCCATCCCCCCTCGGGGGCGATTTCTCCCTTTCTGTCTCTATGTCTCTCTCTGTCTGTCTGGCGAGCGCACGCGCCCTATAGAGAAAACCTCTCCAAAAAAAAAAAGAACTATTGGATAGCATAAAAGCAGTGAAAATAGTTAACGAGGATAAGACAGTGTGGAATGGGGAGGGAGAAGAGAACAGTACAGAGAAAGATAGCAAGAGAACAAATAGAAGGCATGACATTAGTAGGACACAGATATGGCTTATTACCTGTTGATGATGACATGTATAGTATTCTCAACTGGACTGGTCTGAGAAGTATTTCATGTTGAGTAAAGTCTTTTTGCAAGCAAAATGAGAAATAGTGATTAACTGTTTTTAAAAAATTGGAATAATGATAATCATCATCAAGAAAAATAATGAAAAGCTATTGGGTGATGAAATGGGAATTTTAATGTCTCTGTATTGACTGATATGCATGGTATTCTTTCTGGGAAATAAATGTAACACACTGTAAAGTTATATGTGAGTCAATGTAATATATACAAGATTATGATGATAATAAATAAATAAATAAAAGAATGGCCAGGCATGGAACTAGCCCCACGGTGCAGCAATTAAAAGTTATTCATAGAAAATCGGATCCCATGTGGTCAACTGAGGTTTGAATCCTGGTTCCAGCAGATGGAAAAGTATGCTGGGTTCATGTGTGTGCTTGCTCTCTCTTTCTCTTTTTCTCTTTCTCTTTTTCTCTTTCTCTTTCTCTTTCTCTTTCTCTTTCTCTTTCTCTTTCTCTGTTTATCTCTGTCTGGTGGGTGCAGGCACCCTGTGGCAAAGGGAAACGAGGATGGCCAAGCACGTTTGACTGTGACGCCTTCGTGCAGCATGGGCAATGCCAGTACTTGAAAGCCATGGTAGGTGTAAATCAGAAGGGACAGTAGCACCCACGACTCGAGAAATGTGCAGTGCTACAGAGAGGAGCCAACGTGCTGCCACTGTCAGCAGCCGTGACTTCACTGTATCGATTGTCTCCTGTGAAACACGAGGCTCTTCTATTTGAATCATTTGTATGGATGTCCTATCGGGTTAATTGCAAAGCAATTGGATTGAATAGTACTGTAACGATGTATCCATGCACATCGATCCCTAGAATTGTGAGATGTGAATTGCACTTGATCATGAGATTATGCTTCCCCGTGCCGCAGGATGAGCAAGTCCCAGGGTGATCGTGTAAATTTAAGTTGCGTGCAGTGAGCTTGAATGTATGTGCCAGTTTGGATTGTTATTACAAATACTTTATAGGCTTGGAGCATGATCGGATGTAAACAGGATGCCCTTGAACTTGAATTATTTTAGAAAGCATAGCTTTATGTTGAGCTCACTGCACGCCATTAAGACCAGCACCAATGTAAACACAGAGAATGAAGGCTCCCTTTGGCCACCTTTCTCGCAGAATTCCACGGTTGCTGAAACTCTCTCTCTCTCAGCTAACTTGCTTTGTCTTCGTTAATCCATAGAGTAAAGAATGTAAGAAAGGTGGTTCTCCAAGTGGGTAGGAAAAGCAGGCCACAGGCCACCTAAACAGATCAACAACCAAGGTAATGCTTTCATAATAACTGAGGATACATATACACCCACCATTTTTTTGGGGGGGGGTGCTATAGAGCATGTGCACTCACCAGAGAGAGAAAGTGACAGATCACCCCTCAGGGGTATGGCCAAGTTGCATATCCCTTCTCCTCCAGTCTTCTCTTGGGATTTTGGGTGGGATCCAGCACACTGACCACCATACCACCTGCCCCACCTCTATTTGCATTTTTTTTTAAATTTTGCCAGAGAGTGCAAGCGCTCACCTGAGAGAGACAAAGAGATATATAAGGAGAGAGGGAGATACACTCCCCATGGAGCATAGTCACACTGCCATCTCTTCTCCTTTATCTCTCCTCTCTCTTGAGATTTTGGGCCCCTAAACACATGCATCAGCGTGTTTTTCAAGCCTCCAAGTTCAGAACTAGAACCACACAGTTGGCCAGGGGGAATCCAGCCACCTTAACCACCATATCGCCAGCTGGCTTTCCATAAATGCTTTTGAATCAATAATTTAGTTAACCAAGATTTCAAAAGTTGTAAAAACAAAGTTAGTATTGAATAAAAAATGTATCGTCTAAATTGCTGTCTGTGGTGTGTCTAAATAGGACTTCATATTCTGTATTAAACCACACTTTGCTGCAAGAATTTACACTAAGATTCGATACAGTCCTTGCCAGCTAGACTTACGTCGTTCATCTTTTTGTCATTGTTGTTCGGTCCATTGCTTTCACTAGTACAATTGCTATGACATTTCTTTACTATCATCTGACTTCATGGTCAAATTGGAGAAGGATCTTGGAATCACAAAATCGTGAATCTGTAGTTCATCTCAACTCAGAAGGGAAAACTATTAGACCAGACAGGTACTGTGGGCTTCCGGCTTTCCTTCTGCTTTCGTGAAGCCAGCTTTCCCACTGATGTCAAGATATTTATTTGGTAGTGAAAAATAAAACAAAAACATATTTAATACATGTACTTACTTATTAAGATATTAACTATGTTTGGGGCCAGACAGTGGCACAATGGTAAAACAGGATGCTGTGCAAGGCAGACCTATATGGGAAGGTTTAGATCGAGACCTCCTAGCCCCTGCCGTAGTCTTACCAGCCGGGCGAGGGGTGGTCACGGTGTCAGGGCCCTGCTGGAAGTGGCTCTCTCTCCCCCACTTTCTCTCCCACTCATGGAATGCGTGAATACACTTTTAAATATATATAAGATATTAACTATGTTTAGTAGTTACCTACAGGGTGCTCTTTCTGTGAACGTAGACCAATACCACAGATGGTTTTGAAACGTTTTTTGGAAACATGTTTGCGTGAACGTGCTCACGGCTGAGATGACGGCCCTTCCGAAATGCTAATGCTTTCTATGACCACGTGTTCAGAGCTGCTCTGGGCCAAAGCTGACAGCTGAGTCAACTGAAGGGAACTGCAGCGACAGAAGAGAAACGATGTTCTCTTTCCCAGATCTTAGTTTTAATTTGATATGGATATAATGATAACATCACAGACTTAAGGAGGACTTCCGAAATCTAAGATTTCTAAAAGGAAGCCGAAGAGAGACTAAACATACAGCGGCGAGAAAATGTCATATTTATGGAGAAAGCGAAATGTTTGGTATCCTGCAGTGTGGTGGGGACACTCGGGGTCAGCGCCCCTCTGCCAGGGCTGCTGGGCCAGTCTCTTCGGCCTTGTGATGTCACCATGTAGAGGCCAGCACTGAGTTTTCTGGGTCACAGTGAGACTCTGGTTAAGTCGGAACAGTGACACCAAGGCATGTAAGCAAGACTCACCTAAAGAACAGCAACATCCACGCGCTGAATCTCACCTCGCGAGTCCCTGTTGAAGTAGCTCTTCCACAGCTCCCGTTGAATAAAACGCCCAGTGTTCTTTACAGCTGCTATGATAAAATTTGGGCCAAGACCCAGGAAAAGTTTAAAACAACGAAAACTGCTCATTCTGAGGAGACCTTCCTCTGAATGGACTGCTGTTCTGTACACTTGAGGCAACCCCACACACCTTTTCCCTTGTTCACTAGCATTTCATTCATCACCTGGAGAAACAAAAACGTGAGAACCTTGTCTGCTTTCGTTCCTCCCGCTCCATTCAATTTCCACCCTCTCTTTTTCTACCTTCTTTCTACCACTTTGTCAAAGAAAATCAAGATGCCTTCCAAGTTTGTGCAAAACCTCACCAACTACCCTGGCCTCCAAAACCTGTGTCTGTGTCCCAGGGCAGACACTGGGCAGAAATGGGACCTGGGGAGGTGACAGGAGGGAGAGATGGGGAGATGGCAGTGTGTGACCTGGTAGTGCACTGTAAGAAATGCTGCTGGGGCCACTCTCAGGCTCGAGCTCCTGTCTTACAAAACAGTCGCCGATTTCACGTGTCTGGTTCTGTCACAATTCCAGCATGTGGCGGCTTCTTCCTCTGGGACATCAGGACGTTAATATTAGTTTAACATTGGAGGAAAGGACATTGCAAAAGGGAGAAAGACTGGAGAATGGGGTACTGGAGTGTGGTGTTGAGGGGTGGGAGGTGACACTTGCTGTTGCACCTGGTCATGGCATGGCCACCTCCTCTTCACTTCCGCACACTTGCGTATGTCCACGTTGGCCATATTTCAAACTCCAAAGCAGGATATTCCACTCGAGCTTTGTTACCATATGACCGGTCTTCACAAACTTCATGGGAAGGCATATCATGGAAATACCAAGCACAGATTTCAATTCTTTTTTGCACCAAAATAAACTTATACATTAATTCCATTTCCCTGTGAACTTTTCGAAGTCCTCTCTTTCTTGCACAGCCATGGCTGTATTTGAAATGAAAACTGTCCCAAAAATCCAGACCATGAAGTGGCCATAGTTGTGTATTTCTTCCTGTTCTTCCATCTGTAAAAATCTAGCCCGCTCTCTGCAGACTCACTCAAGTCTGCCTCCTGTAGAGAAACTTTTATGTATGCCAGTGCTGTGTGACTCTCCTTCTGAACTGATCATTTCAAAAAGGTGTCGTATTTTTATGATAATGCTGGCTTAAATCTAGTAAATGTATTATGACGTCATTAACTATATTCACACTATTTAAAGTGTCTTACTTTGTGAAATAAATCATCTGTCACTTTGATTAAAATGTAAAAAAGGGAAGTTTTTTTTTTTTAAGTCCACATGTGTGAATTAGCCTGTAGCCTAGTGGTTAAGGGAGCCATATCGCGCATGGCTGATCGCAGTTCAAATCCTGGTCCCGGAGGCTTACAAATCACTCCAGAAGTATATGGATGCATTAAAATCTCTACAGGCTGGAGAAGTGGAGGAGAAGGAATGGCAGCATGACTATGTACACCTCGCTGGGGTGCTTTCTTCCTCTCCCTTTTTCTGTTTCTCTGTTTCTCTCTGAGGAGCATCCATGCCTTCTGGCTATTAAAAAAAAAAGGGCCACATGTATACTACTGGAAAATGGAACTAAATGATGCTTTCACATTATGTATAAACACCTGCCATTACTTAAGCACTGTCTAACATGGCATGTCCCAGAGTTCGTTGTTTTCTAAGGTTGTTCACGTTCATAAATTGGCCTACTCCTGTGACTCCCCAAAACAGATACATCTATTATCAACTTATTTCAACAATTACAAATGGAGGCACAGATTAGAAAATAACCTACCTAAAGATTCTCTTTGTGAAAGTTTCAGAGTCAGGCCAACCCAGACCCACCAGTGCGGCCCCTAAGGGCCATGCCGTTCTATAGGCCCCGCCATTTAGCTGGTAACTGACGTCTTCTGTTTTCCTGTCTCTTCGTTTACTGCCCCATTTTGTCAGAGAATTTACCACTGGAAAGTGTCAGGAGATTGTCATGCCTACTTCACTATGGCTGCTAGCGAGGGTGTCCACTGGCGTTTTCCACATCGGTCCTCAGGTCTCTACACCAATACAGGGAATGTAACATTTCTAATATTGAGCCTCAGCATTCTGCCTCATGGCCAACTTCCAAACACTCATTCTAACTTCTAAACATCCATCCTACATTTGTTCTCTAGAGGAATAGAAGAATGTGTCTACTCCTATTTGTCACAGAAGCCTTCCTATACGTTTAGCTCTTTATCTCGTTCATGTGAGTGTCCTTTTCTCCCAGACGTCCTCATTTTTCCAGTGGTTCTCCCCCATCTCTATGTTCATGCATGTGTTCACCAGAGAGAGAGAAAGGAAGAGAGGAAGAGGGAGAACACACACCCCCACCCCAGGGGTGCGGTGGGGCGTGGTCACACCACAACCTCTTCATTTCTTCACACATACGAATATGTGCCCACACATCTGGCATGTGCTGAAGCCTCCAGGGCAGGATTCAAATCACAGTCGGCCATGTGGGATCCCACGTCCTTAACCACTAGGCGACGGGGCCAGCCTCTCCGATTGTTCTTGTAGACATTTCAGCTTCCTTTTCTCTCACTGATTCTGTCACCTGTCCGCTCTGTTTCCACTCAGTTTGAAGCACTGTGCTGCAGACTGTCTAGCCAATGATGAGCAAAACCAGACATGCTTCCTGCTTTCCCGGATCTCAGAGGCAAGACGACGAAGACAGCCATGAAACGCACAGCCGCGCTGACGGGGTGACCCCTGAAAGCTCACGTAAGCACTCGGGGAAAGAGGGCACTTTCCTGTGCAGGCAAGTGACAAAGATACTGACTCCATCTGAGGGTCCAGGGAAGATTTCTCTGGGAAAGTGATGACTGAGCTGAGATGGGAAAGGAAAGCAGAATAAAGAGAAGAGAAAACAGAAAAATAAATATTTACATAGAGAGAGACATGCCAGCATGCTCAAAGCAGAGCAAAAGGGAGCCTGTCCTGTCCAGATGATGAGAGGGCCGTGTGTAGGGTGTGGTTCCAGGGACAGAAAGGTCAAAGGTAAAGTGGCGCGCTCGGCTGAGAGCACATCACTAAGAGGGAGATTGCAGGAATGTCAGGGTTTTGGTTTGGGCCTTAAATTAACAGGAAGGTGCTGAAGGGAGCGGTGAATTACACCACTAGTCACCACATAGTCGGGCTTCCCTCTCCCAAGTGTCCCTGTCTGGGGGGGACTGTGCATCCCCTCCCTGGCAAACTCAGAGGAGACTTCGTGACTTGCTCTGGTGAATGCGATGCTGGCTGCAGGGATGTGTGTTCCTTCCCGGCAGACACCTTCCAGCCACCTGTGCTTCCCCCTTCTCCCTCCTCTTTGCCATGACCAGCGTGGTGCACATGGCCAGCTGTAGTTCGAGTCCTGGACCTGGAGGCTTGCTTTCTCGCTTTCCTTCTCCTCTCGCTCTCTATGTCTTTTTGGAAATATTAAAATAATAATAAATAAAGTTAAATAAACTAATTCTTAAAAAAAAAAAAAGGGAAGGAGATAGAGGCCAGCAGGTGGCATAGTGGTTATGTCACTGGACTCCCACATGGCCGACTACAGTTTGAGTCCTGGACTTGTGGCTTGAAATTCACTCCAAGTGTGTATGCGTGCTTGCCCCAAATCCTGGGAGGACAATGGAAGAGAAAGTCATGGCTTGGCCATCCCCCTGAAGGGAGTGATGCCTCACTTTCTCTCTCTCTCTCTCTCTCTCTCTCTCTCTCTCTGGTGAGCACACATACCATACGGCAAAATCCTAAAAATAAATAAATAAACCAAAAGAAAGTGATCACGAGAGGTCTGGGTTGTTGGTTCTTGTGACCTTACCTGACTTATCAAGGTCGTTTAGGAAGTGTGGGAGGGCATGACCGTCAGTCCATTTGGGCTGTGATAACAAAAATACCAGTCTCAGTGGTTTAAACAACAGAAATGGATTTCTCAGGATTCTGAAGGCTGGGAAGTTTAAGATCAAGCTACCAGTGGATCAGCATCTGGCAAGGGTCTCTTTCTGGTCTGCAAATGGCTGTCTTCTCATTGGTCCTCGCTTGGAGGAGAGCAGAGACAGAGGAGGCTCTCCTGGCTCTTCTTATCAGGGCAGGAATCCCAGTTGTGAGAGCCCCACCCTCCTGGCTGAATCACCTCCCAAAGGCCATCTCCAAATACCACCGTGGGGGTGAGGCTTTAACATACGAATTAGTGGGGAGGGGGACACAAACATTTAGTTTGTAACAGTGACAAAACTTGTGTTTTGAAAAAATGAGCAACTGCTATTCAGAAACTAGATTGAGGGGAAGCAAATAGATTCTGGAAAATCAGTTAAGCGGCTATTACAGTAGTGCAAGGAAGGAAGAGTGATTAAACGGACAGGGGTGAGCACAAAGACAGACGATGTTGATATATACAAAGCTATTTCTTTTGTGAGACAGAGAAATCGGAGGGAGAGAGAGAAGCGCTCTCAGCCGGGCCTGCTGCCATGACCCGAGGATCACAGAACTGGCATATCCAAGTGGACTGCCGTACGGCCCCATCAGTGGATAGGCCCAAAACTATTTAGGAAGTAAAATGTTCAGGGTTGGCTGATAGATTTGGAACCTTAGCAGACTAGGCATAGGATAGAAAAATGGAGGTGGCCAGAGTGATGGTTAAGTTTCTAAAGAAGTTCCAGATGGATACGGGTAACTTATGACAACACGAGTAACATTAAAGGAGACAATACGAGAGGGACAAGCGCGTGGAGTCAGTTTAGAACATGTTGAGTCCGAGCCGCCTCAAAGACAGACAGATGATGATGCTGGGCAGGCCGCTGGCTATGGGTCTAGGATTCCGAGGGAAGGTCGGGTTACATATAAAAATTTAGGAATCATTGACGTATAGGTGATCACATAGGCAGCAGTGCATTTGCCTCAGGAAAACAAGGGAATAGAGACAGTGGTACAAGTTTTGTTTTGTTTTGTTTTGTTTGTTTTGTTTTGTTTTGTTATACAATGTGTGTGTCCATGGAAGAGAGAGAGAGAGAGAGTGAGACAACACCTTCCGGGGAAAGGCCAAGCCTCAGTCCATTCTTCCTCTCCTCCATTCTCCTCCCTGGATCTTGGGCACTCACGCACACACACCTGGTGTTATCTTTGAAGCTGTGGGTTCAGTTCTCAAACCACAGTGAGCCATATAGGATCCAGTCACCTTAACCACCTCACCACCAGGTGGCCCAAGAGAGGGAGAGGTTTTATGACTAATACTGAGAAGCTCCAAAATCCAACATCCAGCGGATAAACGTGCTCATATTAAGAAAGACTAGCTGTGGGGAGAGAAGAGAGTCAGAAGAGTCTGGTGTCTCCGTGTGTATTTAGAAATGAAAGCTTGATGGGACCAGCAGATGGCATAATGGATAGTCGCTGAACTCCCATGTAGTCCACCGTGGTTAAAGTCCCAGACCCGGCAACTTAAAACTCACGTCAGGTGCACGTGCATTGCATGCCCAGGATCCCGAGAGCATGATGGAAGAGAAGGGATTGTGGCATGGCCATTCTCCCTGGGGGGTAATTTCTTGCTTCCTGTCTCTCTGTCTCTGTCTCTCTCCCTCTCTCTGTCTCTCCAGCAAGTGCTCTATAGCAAAAAATCTCTCTCTAAGGAAAAAAAAAAAAAAGAAAGAAAAAAGAAAGTTAGGAATGAGAGCTTGCTAGAAAGATGAGGAGCACAATGTCTCCACTGGACTTAGCAACCTGAAGCTCACCAACCTGGCTGGCTGTTACCAACATGAGGAGGCAGAGGCTGCTGGTGTAGTGTCACACACAGCCCACTAGTGTCCCCGCTGGCCATGGCATGGGACAAGGAGTGGCAGGTCATTGTACTCAGAGCATAGCATCCCCACAGGAGGATCACTCTCTCACCTGCTCATCCCTGTGACAAAGTCGCCAACTCGAGCCAGCATACACCCAGGAGCATGCCCTGCACCCCTGTCTGCACCCTCCCCAGACATCAAGATCAAAATTAGAGCCCCAAACAACAATGAAACCATTATTCAACATAATTTTGTGAGTACTTAGGGAACAGGATTAAATACAGACAATGACGAAGACATGTGCTTATGAAACTAAACAAACTCTCAATGAGTTTAGTCATGTTAATTTAACTTTTTAACTTAATGAAAAAAATGGTAAACACACACATAAAAAACAAACACAGAAACCAATGTTCTACTGATTAAAAAAAAAATACAGTCTCACTTTCCATTGAGATTAGTTTTATTTTGGGATGGTGAACTAATTTTTCATTATTTTTCTTAATTTCTGGTTCAGATTGCTCTCTTAAATATTGTGCCTACCCATTTCTAGCTTGCTCACTTATAAAAGTATCTGATTCTTTTTGTTCTTCTGCAGAATTCTTTGTCAGCTGAATCCCTTTTCTGAGCTCTCTTGCAGACCAAGCTTTTCTTTCTCACCCACATCCACCATCTCAAGCAAACCATCCTTGCCTCCAGCCTCCATCTCTACCCCTCCCCAGCTCATTGTGCCTAAGTGCCGGCGTGCCCAAATCTTCTTCCTGGGAACCAGCAGTTAGCGTAATGGCTATGTCGCTGGACTCCCACGTAGTCGACCGCGGTTCGCGTCTCGGACCCAGTGGCTTAAAACTCACGCCGGGCGCGTGTGCGTGCGTGCCCAAGATCCCGAGAGGAGAGTGGAGGAGAAGGGATTGCGGTGTGACCATCCCCCCTGGGGGGTGATTTCTCGCTTTCTGTCTCTATGTCTCTGTCTGTCTGGCAAGCGCACGCGCCCTATAGCGAAAAAAAAACTCTCAAAAAAAAAAATCTTCTTCCTAAAATCATGCCTCACTCATTTCTCGGCCTTTGAAAGAATGCACAATGGCTCCTACTTCCCATCCCATGGTCCAGAATGTTCTCTGAAATCGGGCTGGAGCCCATTCTCAGTGTTGATTTAAGTGATTATAGATAGGCAGGGTCTTCAAAAAGCTCATGGGAAATAAATTTTTTGTAAGAAATCTACATATGGATTTCAAGAACACAAGACTTTCTACAGCTTGCACTCGTTTGATTCACTGACTGTTTTAACCACTCCCCAGAGTAAACCTCCTGCTTCCCTGGGGCTGGCATCACCACCCACTCCCCACACCCCTACTCCTCTCCTCTCTGCTCTGGAGCCCACCTCCCCTTTGTCTGAAATGTCCTCTGCTGACCAGGTCTACCCATCTGTCGGGGTACACTGGGGAAAATCCGAATGGGGAAATCCTTACCTTCCATACAGAATCTGCCAGAGAAAAATTAATTGTATGGAGAGTTTGGTATGCATGCTCTTTACATGGGTTACCTCATTTAATACTCGGATGCCTCTGAAGGCATGCAGCATTTTGCACATGATGGCATTAAGTTCATTGCTGCTCAGGTACCTAGAACAGGGCCTGCCTGTAATACAGATTCAGCACCTGTCGGCTGCCATTGTGCTGACGAGAGAGACTGCATAACCCAGGTCACGCAGCAGACTGTAAAAGAGCCAGGATTCACACAGGCTCCAGAAACCCCCTCCCCTGGCCAAGGCAGGAGCCTAAGCCTGTGCCCAGGCAGGGTCTCCACCCTTCCCAGCCACCACAGTCAGCACCGCGTTCTGTGGTCCGAATTCCTCTGCAGTTGGGTATCTGCTCTATTGCGTATCGTGCTCGATGGCTCCTGACTTCTTTTACTTTTTTTCCAGTGTGTTTCTTATCTCCTCAACCACATGACAAGCTACTGGAGAGGAACACGCAGGGGGTGCTGACACGTGTCTAATAACCAGCTCTTAACGAGGGGTGGCCGATTCCCAGTGTGAATTTCAGTGATATAAATACAAGGGGGCTTCAAAAAGCTGTGGAAAATAACATTTTTATTATTAAAAAATTGTGTATAGATTTCAGGTTTCTTGTTTTTGTTCTGTTTTGTTTTCACCAAAAATAAACTCATACTTCAATTCCGTTTTCCCACAAACTTTTGAAGTACTTTTATACTCCCTTCATGGCCAATTTCAAGATATGAAAGTGAGGCCAACTAACCTGAAATTCCGGAAATGTCAGCAATCAGCTCCTGCCAGTTGGTGCGAGCTGGCTGCAGCCGCCCGCTGCTGTCAGGACTGCCCTTACACTGTAGCCTCCTGTGTCCTTCCTACTTCCAAGTGCAACGCTGAGCACGTGGGGCCCAAGATCACGTATCTGGAGCTACTGGCTCAAGATCCTAAATGGGGTATAAACATTTATTTAGCCCACTTCCCAAAATCCCAGCGAAATGGTAATATGCAAAAAATGAAGACTTCCTTAATAGTCCTTAACCAAGGAAGGGCACCAGCAGCCAACTAGAAAACATGAAAAGCAAATGAAAGAGAAGAAAGCAGATGGAATCCAACTAAATCCAACTGAAGTAGCTAGAGGAACCCACAGCTGAAACAAGCCCGGAGGAGGGCTACTGTGGAGACAGGAGCAGCTCTTCCCAGGGAGACCCTATGCTCAGCAGATGTGAGGAGCTCAAGGGGAGAGCAGGCCAAATAATCAACATAATTAGTTAAAGGGTGAAGAATTGGGTTGGCAGGTTGTATGGAGGTCAAGGCAGCTGAACCCCATATGATCGACTATATAGTTCAAGTCTCAGACCTGGTGGCTTGAAAAATTATGGTGGGGACCAGCAGATGGCATAATGGTTATGTCTCCAGACTCCCATGTAGTTGATTACAGTTCAAGTTCCAGACCTAGTGGCTTAAAACTCATGCTGGCTGCATCTGCATGTGTGCCCAAGACCCCAAGAGGATAAAGGAGTAGAAGGGATTGTGCCTTGGCCATCTCCCCGAGGGGGATGATGATTTTGTGCTCTCTCTCTCTCTCTCTGGCAAGCAAACACACCCTATAGCAAAAAATCCCTTAAAAAAAAAGAAGAAAGGAAGAAAGAGAAAACAGAAAAAAAAAAAAAGAAGAAAGAAAGAGAGGTGAAAGAAAAAAGAAAGAAAGAAAAAAGAGAGAGAGAAAGAAAGAGAGAGAGAGAGAGAAAGAAAAATCATGTTGGGTGCATATGCATGTGTGCCCAAAATCCCAAGACAAGAATGGAGAAGAGATTTGCAGTATGATCATCTTCCCTGCAGAATAATTTCTCACTTTCTCTCTCTCTCTCTCTCTCTCTCTCCCTCCCCCCTCTTCTTTCTCTCTATCTAGTGAGTTCACACACCCTAGATAGAGATTGTATGTGTGTGTGTATGTGTGTGTGTGTAGTCCCTCTATAAGGAAGTTTTCAAACCCCTTGGAAGGGAAAAAAGGTAAGTTCATAGTCACACATTATAAGGTACAGCCAAAAGAAGTGGTATTTGCCTATAAATCTCAACTACTCTGGAGGCTGAGACAGGAAGACTATGGGTTAAAGGACAGGTCAGGCCAGGCTAAAGCAACATAGAAGACCTTGTCTCAGAACAAAAACATATATATATACAAGGTCCAGGAAGAAATAAATTATCATGAAGTAGAGTCAACAGATATAACAAATGGAAGAATCAGTCCTCACAGATCTGCATATAAAAGAACACTCTGAAAGAGAATATGAAATAACTACAATCAACCAAAGATAAACAAAGGCATATAAGCCATAACAAAAGAAGAAGACAATATAAAATCAGGGCAAAGAACTTTAAAAAAATAATAATTGTTTTTATTTAATTCTACTTATTCATTCATTTTTATTTTAATTTGACTAGAGAGAGAGAAAGTGGGAAAGCAAGCCACCAGGTCTGGGACTCAAACCATGGTCGGCCATGTGGGAGTGTCTAGCACCTTAACCATCACACCTGCTGGTCCCTAGGGCAAAGAACTTAAAAAGAACCAAATTGAGTATAAATGAAAAACATAGTCATTGAAATTAGAAATTCAATGGACAAGGTAATGAAGAAAAAGGAGAAGGGTGAAGACAGAATCCATAACCAGAAGATGGATTTAATGAAATTTCTCAGACTTTAGGAAAGAGATAAAAACTATAAATGTATGGTTAAGAGCCTTGGAAAATAGTGTGATTATGATCCTTGAAATGGTTCAGTATAGATCAAGTAGATATTCCAGAAAGAACAAAGAACAGAAAAAGGTAGAAAAGACAATATTTAAGAAAATAACAGCTGAGAATTTTCCAGAACTACAGAAAACAAAAGCAAGTCTTCAGGCTCAGAAGTATACAAAAGTGCTAGCGGGTATAAAAATTAAAAATGTCACAATTTGGCCACACCACTGTGATATAGCAGTAACACAAGTGCCCCACAAAGCTGGAAACCATATGGTTTGTTACAGGTTTAGATCTCCAGGGTCATCTTGAAAATACATCAGCTGCTTGTATAGGCATCCAAGATCCTGGGAAAGTGGAGGGCTAGGGAAGAGAGATCAAATGATGGAACCCTATCCAGGGTGTTTCTCTCTGTGTATGTCTCTTACTGTCTCTGTCTCTCTCTCCCTCACCTCATGCACACACTATGATTTAAAAAAATAAAAAATAAAAACTCACAATTTGATACACTATGGTGAGACTTCAGAATGATAAGGACAAAAATCTTAAAAACAACCAAAAGCCATGACCAGCAGTTAGCGTAATGGCTATGTCACTGGACTCCCACGTAGTCGACCATGGTTCGTGTCCCGGACCCGGTGGCTTAAAACTCACGCCGGGCGCGTGTGCGTGCGTGCCCAAGATCCCGAGAGGAGAATGGAGGAGAAGGGATTGCGGCGTGACCATCCCCCCTGGGGGGTGATTTCTCGCTTTCTGTCTCTATGTCTCTCTCTGTCTGTCTGGCGAGCGCACGCGCCCTACAGTGAAAATCTCTCAAAAAAAAAAAAAAAAAAAAAAAAAGACAAAAGTACAACTTCTAAAAACAAAAAGAAAAAAAATCCAATTAGAACATCATCAAACTTGTCATTGGTCAAAATAGAGGTCTGGGGGCTAGTAGGTATCATGATGGTTAAGGGTGCAGGACTCCCATATGACTGACCGCAGTCTGAGTTCCAGACCTGGCAGCTCGCTTTCTCACTTTCCCTCCCTCTCTTTCTCTCACTCTGTTCCTCTCTGGACAAATTAAAAATAAACAAATAAATAAATAAACAAAACAAAACAGACACCTGTGGAAAAATTAACAACTCCTCATGGTGCTAAGGGAAGATAATTCTTATCTTAGATCATTCTTATTCTATACCCAGCTAAATTTTCATTCAAGACTGAAAGTGGAACTAAGTGCCATGGTGGTTAAGGCAACTGGACCCCCACATGGTTAACTATGCAGTTTGAGTCCTGGACCTGGCAGCTTGAAAAACACACTAGGCATGTGTGCATATGTGCCCAAAATCCCAAAAGGAGGGAGAGATGGAAGAGAAGGGTTTGCGATCCATGAGGAGAAGATGTTTTATCACTTCCTCTCTCTCTTGTTCTGTCTATCTCAAGCAAGCACATGCGCTCCCTAGCAAATTTTTTAATTAAATTAAATTTTTAAAAATACGGAGTGAAATAAAACCTTTAAACCAACAATCTTGAGAGTTTATCACTCATTAACCCTTTCTGAAGGACCTACTAAAGGATTTACTTGAGTAGAAACAATCATTAAATCCAGGAGGAAGATGTGGAGGGCAAAATCAAATTAAAAAATTGGTAAATATGTTGTCAAAATTAAGTAACAATTTGCTTTAAATGAGTACTGATAACTAACTTCAGAGGACTTTTAAAATAAAGTAATGCTAAGATACCAGACAACAACATGGAAGATTACATAGAAAATAAAAAATTTCTGAGGTCCAATATTAAATTGTTTTTGTAATTTGCTATAGAGTATACGCACTTGCCAGAGAGATAGAGAAAAAGAGAAAACACACCCCAGGGGGTATGGCAACACTGCAATCCCTTCTCCATTCTACTTTTTGGGGTTTTAGGCACACATTCACACACGCCCAGAGTATTTTTCAAGCCATCAGATCTAGGACTCAAAGTGTATAATCACCTATATGGAATTTAGCCGTCTTAACCACCACATCACCCAGCTGGCTAAAGGGATATATTGATTAACTCTGCATTCTTTAAGAATTTCAGGACCAGCCTCATAATCTACTGGCTAAGGGAGCCAGATCCCACATGGTTGACTACAGTTTGAATCCTAGCCCCAGTAGCTTGAAAAATTGGGCATGTGTGTGCATACTAAAATCCCAACAGGACGGAAATGGAAGAGAAGAGATCATAGCATAACCATGCCCTAAGGAGTGTGATTTCTTCCCTCTCCCCTCACTCTTGCTGACTCTGTCTCAGGCAAGCACACATGCCCTCTGACAATTAAAAATAATTTTTAGGGACCAGCAGATGACATAATGGTTATGTGGCTAGACTTCCACATGATCAACCATAGTTCAAGTCCTGGACCCAGTGGCTTAGAACTCACGTCAGGTGCATGTTTGTGTACCTAAAATACTAAGAAAAGACTGGAGGAGAAGGGGTTGGGGTCGTGGCCATCCCCCCTGGAAGTGATTTCTCACTTTCTGTGTCTATCTCTCCAGTGAGATAGACACACACCCTAGAGCAAAAATCTCTCCAAAAAAAAATTTTTTTAAACTAAATTTAAAAAAAATTAAAGGAATGGAATTAATAATTTCTCAACCAAAAAAGGAGAAATGGGGGCCAGCAGGTGGCATGATGGTTAAGGTACTGAACTCATACTTTGCTGACCACAGTTTGAGTCCTGTAACTAGCAGCTTGCTTTCTCACTTTCTCTCTCTTTCTGTCTCTCTCTCTCTCTGGTGAGCAAATATGTTCTTAGCAAATTTTAAAACAATAATAATAAAATAAGATAAAATAAAATAAATGTTTGAAAAAAGAGAGAGAGAGAAAGAAGAAAAGGACCCAGGGTTGGCATAGTGGGTAAGGTGCTGGACTCCCACAGAAGTGAACACATTTCAAGTCCTGTACCCATTGGCTTGAAATTCACATCAGGTGCATGTGGGTGCATGCCCCAAGTCCCCAAAGAATGGAGGAGAAGGGACTGCGGTGTGACCATCACCCCTGGGGAGTGATTTCTCACTTTCTCTCTCTCTGTCTGGCAAGTGCAAGGACTCTATAGCAAAAATCTCTCTTTTAAGAAAAAATAATAATAATAAAGAACTTGAGATACTGACAATCCAATAAGGAAGGAATGAAGGGGATGGAAAAAATCCAGAAATACAAAAGCTGATTAAATTCAAAGTAGAAAGCCTAAAAACACAATGTTAAATGATGCATACATGTAGTATCTGAGCATGTGTGTATATTAAAAGTGTGAATAAATATAAAATATTCTTAATGGACAACATGTAAGACAAATGTAAAAATAAGGATAGTAAACATATTGATCAATTTCAGAAGAGTGGCTATGTCAAAAGGGTAAAGGAGATTGAAACTGAAAACAGGGTACCAGCCCCAAAGCACAGAGGTTAAGAACTGTGCACTGGGAGCTGGATCCCATATGGCTGAGCATGGTTCAAATCCCAGCTTCGGAAGCTTGACAAACATGTCAGGCGTGTGTGTGTGTGTGTGTGTGTGTGTGTGTGTGCATGCACGTGTGTGTCCCAAATTCTGGAAGGATGAAGATATAGAGGAAAAGGATTGCCACACAACAATGTCTGTCTAGTGTTCTCTCGAGATGAAAGAGAGAGAGAGAGAAAGAGAGAGAGAGAGAGAGAACATGAATCTTCCAGCAATAAAGATTTGTAAAAAAGAAAAGAAAAAGAAAGAAATAAAAAATGGGTACAACGGGGTTTCAATGCTCCTTCACTTTTTTTTTTCTATAATGTGAAAAAAGAAGAAGGCCAGCAGGTGGAGTAGTGGTTAAGGCAGTTAGATCCCACGTGGCCAGCTGCATCGTTCAAGTGCCAGACCTGGTGGCCTGAAAAAACATGCCGGATACATGTACATGTATGCCCAAAATTCTGAAAGGAGATTTCAGCATAGCCAGCCCCCTGTGAGGTGACCTCTCACTCCCCCCACCACCGTCTCTGTCCTGGCAAGCATATGCACCTCATAGCAAGCTAAACATTGGGGGAAAAAAAAAGAAAAGATAAATCATGAGCCATTCAATCCAATGGAGTAATTCTACACAAACATACCGCCCAAAACACTATCCCTTAATAATTTTAAAATGCAGAATAATAGATAAAGCATGAAAAAAGTATAAAATAAGACCTAAGAAAGATTGAAAGCAGTTCTGTCTTTGCTTACTGTTATTGGCATTAGCATTCTACCTGCAGAAGTTTCTGGGAAAGAAAATGGATTTAATTTGCAAAAGAAAAGATTGATATGAGGGTAAAGGATGGATTGTATGACTCCAAGGATTTTTTTAACACTTGATAGAATTTAGTGTATTTATTTTAGAAGAGTCTTTTTCCATAAATGACTTACAAATAAGAATAAGTGAACAGGGCTGGCTCCATAGCCTAGTGACAGAGGAAGCCAGATCCCACATGGCCAACCATGAGGTTTGAAAAACACTCTAGGCGCATGTGCATGCATGTCTGAAATCCCATAAAGGATGGGGGAATGGAGGAGAGGGGATTATGGCATGACCACACCCTATTGGGGATGACTTCTCCCCCGCTCCCCGTCTCTCTCTGACGATCACACAAACCCTCTGACAAATTTCTAAATATATAAATGTAAATTTAGAAAAAAGAGTAACTAGGCTAATTTAATTAAAAAACCCTTTCTGAATGCAAAATTGTACAGTAGATCATTGGTTCTCAGACTTGCAGGTCTGCAAACCTCTGGGTAAAAAAGTCAAACTGAGGAGGGACCTCCACCTGCTGCTGTACGGGGAGGAGATTGAGTGTAACACTGTAAACCACTCACCTGCTTTTATCTACTGCTCTGTCGGTCTTCATAAGACAATGCGCTGGATGCAAAGAAAACCAGAATCCGTTTCAAGTGTGGTGGCTCTCTGCAGTTCTGCTCCCATGCATTTTCAGCTAGTTGGCCCTGTTTACCCTGGCCAGAGTCAAGAGAAAGTAAGATATAATGACATCTTTTTCTTTTTTTTCTTTCTTTCTTTTTTTAATTACCAGAGGGCACATGTGCTGGCCAGAGAGAGTCAGGGAGAAAGCAAGCACTCCCAATGGGGCGTGGTCATGCACAGTCCCTTCTCCGTTTCTCTATCCTGTCTGGATTTGGGGCTAGCCCCAAATCTTTTTCAATTCAAGCTGGCCATGAAGACAGACCCAGCGGGGAAAATTCTCATCTTTTTTTAAAGTCTCCAGTTTTTATTGTTAAGTTTGTGGCAGCTGAAAATAGAGCCTCTATTTTTTTTGTCTTTTCTCAAAGTGATGATAAAAACGTTCACGAAGTCACAAAACACCAGCCATGACATCTCAGGCAGTGCTGTAGACCCTTCGCTGACTCCTGGAGGGCCCTGTGAGCATTCTGAGGGTCGTTCTGAAAAGTCCTCCCTGTTCTTTTTTAAATAAGTTTTAATTTAATCTTAAACAACACACATACTTTAAATAGACTATTCTATTAACTTCTATAAAGTTATATACCCACCTCACCCATGATACTGTGTGAGGTCATTTTTTAGGAAACTTATCTGGATGGACCCAATAGCAATAACGCATAGGAACTTCTATTTCCACATCTCGCATTTGAAATCTCAGAAATAGCATCCAAGACTGAAGCTAATGAGATACAGTGTGGTAAATAATATCTTTTATCCCATCTCTAAAGACAGTTCTATTTTCACTTAGATAAGAAACAGTAACTGCTATAAATCACTGTAAGGTGATTTGTACTTTCAAGCACAAATCATTAACACTTCGTGCTGAAAAGCAATTAATCATACTTTTTTGTTTGTTTGTTTGTTTTTGCTATAGGATGCATGCACTCAGCAGAGAGAGAGAAAGTGAGAAATCACCCCACCAGGGGGGATGGCCATGCCGAAATCTCACTTTCTCCAGTCTCCTCTCGGGATTCTGAGGCACACGCATGCACGCGCCCAGCATAATTTTCACGTCACTAGGTCCAGAGTCAAACCACACAGATCGGCTATGTGGGATCCAAATCCTTAAAGTCCATACCATCTGCTGGTCCCATACTTTATTTTCTTTTCAAATTTTCTTATACTACAACATGAATAGGCCTATATGTCTTATCTTCTGCTTAATCTGAAAAATCTGGATTAACAGTCCAGGCTGAATTTTATTCTAGCAACAGGAGTACATAGCTACAGATAGTTCTCTTTACGTCAAAGGAAAATAACAACAATACAGGAACATCTCACTCTGAACTTCCTTTATTTTGGTTTAAACCTCCCTTAACAGGCTCCATTCAAGTCTTTGGAGCATTATTAAATGATTCTACTATTGATTTTCTGGGCTTAGTTCTGGTGAAAATGGAGTGAGTTGAGCACTAATGACTGAAGCCCACTCGCTGTCTACTCAGAGTTCTTCCCTGCAGTCATCCTCATAACTTAGATCCGGCCTGGAAATAGGACAGGGGGGAAATGGACATGGACGTTCACTCATCGCTCTTACTCAAATACAGCACTACTGCTATTTCTGTTCCTTTTCTTGTGAAATGATACAGGGATTGGTATATCTTGCTATTCAG
>NW_006159977.1:2401851-2408395 GCF_000334495.1 Tupaia belangeri chinensis | reverse complement strand
TTCTACCTGTGGAATCCAAATTTCCATTGAATCACTTTTAGGAAAGCATTCCTGTCTTTCAGCCTCCTTCTCCACGGACTGTTTGTGTGATGTTGAGTCATCCAGTGATCAGAGGTTCCCGTAAGAATCTGTCATGCCAGGTTCCCAGTTTCCACCTTAAAAAGAAGAGCAAAAATCTCTCCAAAAAAAAAAAAAAAAGCCTCTGAGACAAATCAACCATTGTTTTTAAATGGGTAAAAGAAAAGAACACATAAGAGGAAAAAAGAAGTTTCTTAAGTTCAACCTCATAATCAGGGAAATGCAAATTAAAGCCACAGTGAGACACCATTTCACACCCCATCGGATTAGTAAAAATTGTAGTCCGACAATGCCAAGTGAGGATGAGAATGTAAAACTACAGAAACTCTAATGCAAATTGGTTGGAAGGAGGAGAGACCAAACTGGGTAAAAGCATGTTGAGAAATAATTTGCATTATGGTAAAGTTGGTGTGCACATTCCACAACCCCAGGTATTTAGTTCCTAGGAGAGATATGCACACACACACACACACACACACACACACACACACACACAGTAGACTATATAGATGATATGAAACTAGCTTTAATTTCTTAAGTGTGGCAACTCCGAAATATTTAGGAATAAAATGTCAAGACGTCTCCAACTTTAAAATGGTTCAGTAAAATACATGGAGAGAAAAAAGTGTGATAAAATGTTTTCAAAGGGAGGGAAGACAGGCATGGGGGGAAGAGTCTGCAAGTTTGAACCACGGCTCAGCTAATTTTTTTTATTATAATCTGGGCAATGTATTTGATCTCCGTTCAGTCATCTCTGAAGTGGGAGTAATAGAGGTGTATACTTAGCAGAGATGTTGTGACTATTAAATAACTTACTTAAAGTACTTGGTGTGGCAGTACTTCGTCATAAGCCTTTAATAAACGTTAGTTAGTACTCTGAGAGCTCCACTCTGCGATGACTTCAGTGGAGACTCAGAAGATGGAGTAACCTGCTTGGTCCCGTGACTGGCAGCCATGGGGTGGAGCTGGAAAAGCGGGAGCTCCCCGGAAGACAGGCATGTGGTCCTGCCAGCAGATATATCAGGACCTGCTGGTGGGCCAGTGGCAATGCAACGCCCTGTGAGGCTGGATCCACGCACGGGAGTCCCCCTCCTCCTCAGACCTCTCTGTGTGTGCTGAGCATAAACATGTCCCTGATAGGCCAGTTGCGACTGGGGTTCCAGACCGCTGGCTTGAATTTCATGTGAGGCACATGTGTGTGCTCAAAATCCCAAAAAGAGACTAGAGGAGAAGGGGTAGCAGTGTGGCCCTCCACTCAAAGGAGTTATTTACCTTTCCTCTCTATGTCTCTGTCTCTCTCCTTTTGGATAAGCACACATGCCCTATGGCAAAAAAAAAAGAAAGATGTTTTAAAATGAACATTTAGTGAACATTTATAGCACGGTGAAATGCTTATTAATATACTAAATTTAAAAATACAAGATGCCTAAACTTCAAATATAAACCTACACAAAAACAGGGACCAGCAGGTGATGTGGTTGTTAATGCGCTGGACACTCCCACGTGGCTGACCATGGTTTGAGTCCCGAACCTGGTGGTTTGCTTTCATACTTTCCCTCTCTCTCTGTGTCTCTCTCTGGTCAAATTAAAACAAATGAATGAATGAATGAATAAAATTAAATAATTATTATAAATATTTTAAAAATAAACATACACAAAACATTAACATGCACACAACATATTATTTGTACGCACACACATGCATATGTAACACACATGTATGATGTAATGCATGCATGTGAATACATGGGTATATATAATACAGTGTGTTCCTGTGTATACAAATTTACGTATGTGATATAGTTACATTGAGTCATCAGAAAAGTCATGATGTATTTTTCTATGTTTATCTATGTAAAAAAATGCATCATGACTTTTCTGATGACTCACTATGTGTGCCTACATGCTATGCCATATTTATATGTACATATATACATATGTGGTGTGCATGTGTGTGTATATGCATCATGACTTTTCTGATGACTCACTGTGCATATATGCTATGCCATATTTATATGTACATATATACATATGTGGTGTGCATGTGTGTGTATATGCATCATGACTTTTCTGATGACTCACTGTGTGTGCATACATGCTATGCTATATTTATATGTACATATGTACATATGTGGTGTGCATGTGTGTGTATACAAGCATATATACATCTCACTAAAGAATAAACCTGGAAGTTTATAAATCAAACATGAGGATGAGTTGCTCTCGATGAAGAGATGGAGGATGATGTTTCCTGTTTTGTTTTGTTTTGTTTTTCTTCTTTTTATCTGTAATTCACATTTTCTTATATTTCTATAGTGGAAATGTGAAACTGGTGGCTCTGGAGAGCTATTTGGCACATCTAATAAAGTCACAGATTTTGGACTTAACATTCGAAAACACTTCCACTCCTGGGTGACAGTCTTTACATGCACACAACGGGACACATATGAGGAGGTCCACACCAACACTGAGGAGCATGGAAACAAGCCCGTCCATCAGCAGAAGCACAGGCGATATGTGACAGTGACAAGAAGGAAGCAGAACCGCTATCATCAATGTGGACACGTCGCAAAAATAGGACACAGAGTGTGGTATCTGCCGACTGCACAAATGCAAATGCAGCGTGATAGCGTGCACTGGAAGGTTAGACACGTGCAAACCCACACTACCTGATGTGCTGTTTATGTGTAAATACATGTGCAGTAACACTTTTTTCATTATTAAAAATGTACATTTAATCACTGCACATCTTTACAGCATACAAGATGGTTTTCCCACCATGAATACAGTGCGCATCTGTCAAGTCATATATTACCATGTACGTTATCACCAACAGATAACGTTTCATTTTTGTGTGTTTGTTTGTTTGTTTTTTTCCTTGTGATTACCCTCCCTCCCACCCCCTCTAGTAACATTTCTTAGCGTATGGGAGTGACAAACACCAAATGCAGGACAATGGTTATCTCTGGAATGTGAAGAAGCCACCAGGATTAGGGAGAGGGGCACCAGGGGGGTTGGGGGGCTTCAGTTACACCTGTCAAGCTTCATCTCTTGGGCTGGGTAGTTGGGTACAGATGTTTATTATATAATTCTCTGTAGCAATTTTTTTTGGTGTGCCCAAAATGTTTCATAATACAACAGTAGTACTTATAACATTTAAATGCATCTCTAGCTATGTAATTAATTGAAAATGCAATTGTGGACTTTTGGAATAATTTTTAAAAATGTTTTTACAGTCTTTTTTATTTTTGCAAAAACAGATTTTCTAAACCAGAATACTTAATTTCTAAACAACAGAAATGATTTTTTATGAGAATATTTGATCATAATAATTACTTGATTTGGTTTAAAACTCTTAACTACCTCCACTGGAGGGAATATTAAGGTTTACACTCTCCTTGCTAAAAATGCATATTTAAAAGAAGAGATTAAAGACATTGAGTCTGTAAAGAGCAGTCGTCTTTTTATTCTTCCAACATATTCTAGTTTGAGAGGGCAAGCTATGGCTCAGAGCAGCCCAAGGGAATCAAACCATGCTTCCAGCTTGGCACCGCCAATCTACACAGCCCTGGCTGACTTCACTGGGAGGCAGAATGACACATTTGCACATGGTTAAACAGTAAGATAGATTTAAACTTTCTTAAAATAAGGTAAAGAAAACATTGGGCACATTCCACATTTTTCCCTAAGTATATCGTACCTTCAAGTCATGCTTCATTTTGCATTCTTCAGAGTGCCAAAACCCTATTTAAATTGTGTACATAAATCACTTCATCCCGGGTGAAATAAATTTGTCTTTTCCAGAGAAAGATGGCACCTGTCCCCTAGGGGCCACACCTGCTCTGGGCGAGGACCCCAGCTCAGTAAGGATCAAAGGCAGGTGTTGTTAAGGACCCACGCTCTGTCTGGAAGGCTGGAGTTGGGGGACGTTCTCTTCCTTTCTGTTACCCATCCAGCACATTCGGGTTAAAAGTGGCAGTGTGGAAAACTCGGAAACTACCTCCGAGCACGCCGTCTCAGCAGTTCCGGCGTGTGGGCAACGTGGGATTACAAGGGTGGACAAGATCTTCAGAAAGCAGGACTGAGTACAGAAACTCGCAGATTGACGGTACCAGAGGTCATACACCCTGAAATTAATGAAGATCTCGTGGAGGGGTGTGCATGCTCTGAACCAGACTCTCCTCTCACAAAAGAAACCACCCTGGGGTGCCTGTCACTTACACACTCCCTCAGTGCCTCTAAGACGGGCCTAGACTGACGATTATGTTTACACACACACACACACACACACACACACACACATACACAGTCCTGGGAAGACGCACACCAGCTAGACTGACAATTATGTTTGTACACACACACACACACACACACACACATACACAGTCCTGGGAAGATGCACACCAGCTAGATTAACAATTATATTTACACACACACACACACAGTCCTGGGAAGACACACACCAGCTAGACTGACAATTATGTTCACACACACACACACACACACAGCCCTGGGAAGACACACACCAGGGCCTGCATTCCAGACGCTTCCTTTGCAAAGGAGCAGGCCTGCGAGGGCAGGCGGGGCGGGGCCCTGTTGCTCAACCTCCCCTCTCCCCACCCCCGCCCCGCTTCCTGGCTGGAGGAGGAGCTGGGACGAGTGAAACTAGTTCATGTGTCAGATACGCAAGGATCTGGCAGAGCAGGGTCGGGCGACGCAGCACCAGCCTGTGAGAACTCCCCGCATCTGCCAGGCACTTCCGCGGGCCCCAGACGGACGTGTAAGGAACGCAGGTGGTTTCCAAACCCACCCCTGCGCCCTGCGCCCTGCCCCCAGCACGCGCGAGCACTCGCGCACACGTTTGCCGACGCCCTAGGAAAGGCAGCAGGTACCCCTCCTTTCCGTGCAAAGTGCTTAGTGCAAACAGCCGTTGCCCTAGGCGCTCCCCAGGAAAGTGAGAGTAGTCCTCCCCTGGAAAAGCAAGGAAGCTTCTACTTCTGAGAGCACAGGCCAAAAACGCCTCCTTCCTTGTAGGCCTGGCTTTCCGTGTCACTAGAACAAAAGGGCTGCGTCTACCCTTAAAGATCACTCAATGCCTCGCTTTCCAGTCGGTGGTGGTGGAATCTTCGTTTCAGAACGAAATGCAACACCTGCTAGGACAGGACCCGTACCAGGTTCTTCCACAGATCTCAGTCCCCTGATCTCAGAGCAGGGGCTGCTCTCAGGAAGCGGGTTCTGGCGGTGCTGTCCGCAGGGAGCCACGCAGGCCGGCCCACTGCAGGGCGGGACGCTTGAGCTCCAAGTTTCAATAGTATGGGAGGCAGAGCTGATTTTCCCTTGACCTGCTCTTTTTCTCTCCACGCATTTCTCCCCAGCCATTTTCTTTTCTTTTCCTTCTTCCTCTTTCTGCCCACTCCTTGGCACTGGTCCCTTTCTTCTAGACTCTGCAAGGCCAGTAAGGAGGGAGGATCGCAGGCCTGTGAGCAGGGGAATCCTCCCCAGCAGAGGACAAGGGTAGAGCAGGGGACTTCCAGGCTCCTCCAGCCAAGGTAATGTGTTATGAGAACCAGCCCGGGCGGGTCTGGACACGCTCCACTGTGCTGCAGCTCACAGGGCTGCTTTGGTTTTTTTTTTTTTTTTTGTCACTTTAACTTCAGCGATCTTCAGTACCCCTGAAGGCAAGTAGCACACCTGAATTGTAAAGCTTCAGATGAATTGAGTTCAAAGTTTTATTTTTTACTTTTAAAGCCCTCAATAAATTAGGGCAAAGGTAGCTGGAATCCAGCCCTTACCCTGGCGTTCCTCTGGGATTATTAGGGTTGGCTAAGCAATCTGCTCTTGAGAAACCAGGTGTAACGCGACCTGGGTGGAGGGAACCAGGGGTTGTTTGTGGAACTTTCTCCTCCTCTGTGGCGTTTGCCAGAGTCTCTCAGGAGCAGTCCTGCCAGCTCGCACCAGCTCAGTGAGGTGGCTGTTGACCTGCCTTTGTTATGCAACTTGAGGAACACAAAGTGTCCCACCATCCCAGCCGGTGTTGCAGGCTAGCACAGGAGGAGGAAATGGGTCAATACAAATTCTGGCACCTCACCTTCACCCCTATGTCCTCAGGAGCACTAGGGCTCTACCACAGGCTGGAAGAGGGTCCTTAGGATTGAAGTGATAGAATACAATTAAAACAAGCATTCTGGGCCCATCTGGGTTGATCCTAAAGAAAGCTATCCAGGGACCAGCAGATGGCATAATGGTTACATAGCTGGACTCCCACATAGTCAACTTCTGTTCAAGTCCCGGACACAGCAGCTTAAAAACTCACACTGGGCGCGTGTGCATGTGTGCCCAAGATCCCAAGAGGAGAATAGAGGAGAAGGGATTGTGGCAAGGCCATTCCCCCATGGGGGTGATTCCTCACTTTCTGTCTCTCTCTCTCCCATTGGCGGGCATACACACCTTATAACAAAAATCTCTC
>NW_006159977.1:2367695-2396755 GCF_000334495.1 Tupaia belangeri chinensis | reverse complement strand
GGCGCGGGCCGGCGAGGGCAGGCGGGGCGGGGCCCTGTTGCTCAACCTCCCCTCTCCCCACCCCCGCCCCGCTTCCTGGCTGGAGGAGGAGCTGGGACGAGTGAAACTAGTTCATGTGTCAGATACGCAAGGATCTGGCAGAGCAGGGTCGGGCGACGCAGCACCAGCCTGTGAGAACTCCCCGCATCTGCCAGGCACTTCCGCGGGCCCCAGACGGACGTGTAAGGAACGCAGGTGGTTTCCAAACCCACCCCTGCGCCCTGCGCCCTGCCCCCAGCACGCGCGAGCACTCGCGCACACGTTTGCCGACGCCCTAGGAAAGGCAGCAGGTACCCCTCCTTTCCGTGCAAAGTGCTTAGTGCAAACAGCCGTTGCCCTAGGCGCTCCCCAGGAAAGTGAGAGTAGTCCTCCCCTGGAAAAGCAAGGAAGCTTCTACTTCTGAGAGCACAGGCCAAAAACGCCTCCTTCCTTGTAGGCCTGGCTTTCCGTGTCACTAGAACAAAAGGGCTGCGTCTACCCTTAAAGATCACTCAATGCCTCGCTTTCCAGTCGGTGGTGGTGGAATCTTCGTTTCAGAACGAAATGCAACACCTGCTAGGACAGGACCCGTACCAGGTTCTTCCACAGATCTCAGTCCCCTGATCTCAGAGCAGGGGCTGCTCTCAGGAAGCGGGTTCTGGCGGTGCTGTCCGCAGGGAGCCACGCAGGCCGGCCCACTGCAGGGCGGGACGCTTGAGCTCCAAGTTTCAATAGTATGGGAGGCAGAGCTGATTTTCCCTTGACCTGCTCTTTTTCTCTCCACGCATTTCTCCCCAGCCATTTTCTTTTCTTTTCCTTCTTCCTCTTTCTGCCCACTCCTTGGCACTGGTCCCTTTCTTCTAGACTCTGCAAGGCCAGTAAGGAGGGAGGATCGCAGGCCTGTGAGCAGGGGAATCCTCCCCAGCAGAGGACAAGGGTAGAGCAGGGGACTTCCAGGCTCCTCCAGCCAAGGTAATGTGTTATGAGAACCAGCCCGGGCGGGTCTGGACACGCTCCACTGTTCTGCAGCTCACAGGGCTGCTTTGGTTTTTTTTTTTTTTTTTGTCACTTTAACTTCAGCGATCTTCAGTACCCCTGAAGGCAAGTAGCACACCTGAATTGTAAAGCTTCAGATGAATTGAGTTCAAAGTTTTATTTTTTACTTTTAAAGCCCTCAATAAATTAGGGCAAAGGTAGCTGGAATCCAGCCCTTACCCTGGCGTTCCTCTGGGATTATTAGGGTTGGCTAAGCAATCTGCTCTTGAGAAACCAGGTGTAACGCGACCTGGGTGGAGGGAACCAGGGGTTGTTTGTGGAACTTTCTCCTCCTCTGTGGCGTTTGCCAGAGTCTCTCAGGAGCAGTCCTGCCAGCTCGCACCAGCTCAGTGAGGTGGCTGTTGACCTGCCTTTGTTATGCAACTTGAGGAACACAAAGTGTCCCACCATCCCAGCCGGTGTTGCAGGCTAGCACAGGAGGAGGAAATGGGTCAATACAAATTCTGGCACCTCACCTTCACCCCTATGTCCTCAGGAGCACTAGGGCTCTACCACAGGCTGGAAGAGGGTCCTTAGGATTGAAGTGATAGAATACAATTAAAACAAGCATTCTGGGCCCATCTGGGTTGATCCTAAAGAAAGCTATCCAGGGACCAGCAGATGGCATAATGGTTACATAGCTGGACTCCCACATAGTCAACTTCTGTTCAAGTCCCGGACACAGCAGCTTAAAAACTCACACTGGGCGCGTGTGCATGTGTGCCCAAGATCCCAAGAGAAAAAAAAAAAAAAAAAAAAAAAGCTATTTATATTCACTCTTTTCTTTTACCTTTATGTGGAGTCATATTTAGTCCTGTTCTCTAAGGTTTTGACATTTCCAGCAAACTAGTCATCTCCTTTCTAAGACTCTTTTAAAAATTACGTTGACAGGAGAGTCAGGATTCTGCTTTTCTCTGCTCACTGATCCTGCATATCCCAGCTGCTGCGGCCACTAACAGGTGACATTTGGTGTTTTCCGGGTGGTGCTGCTTCCCCAGGGAGAACTGAGAGACCATGGGACATCATACGTCATGGGAGACCCAGAACTGACAGAAGGAAGATCTGTTAAAGTGGCTTTGTTCCAAACCCCCAGGGTGCCCCCATGATAACACCAAAATCCAGTTCTGCCCACTCAAATCAGGTTCCCAAGGTCAAAAGACAATCAAACCCACAATAACAGCAGCGAAAGTAGGTAGGAGTGTAGTCAGCAGGGAGACCAGCCCCCATGGAAGGAGCTTGCTGATTTCACTCATGTTCTCCTTTAGAAGGGACTAGAATTTATAGAAGAAAAAAAGCAGAAAGGAATAGTGAACCCCTTTCCAAAGATAAAGGAGCTGTTTCTCTACTTCGGAAAGTGATCTAAGCTCTACTGGAAGTGCGAGTCACAAGCCTGGACAACGTGCGGTCATCTCCAGCGGGGCTGAAGAAGCCAACCCTCCTCGCTGTCCAGGACCCCCTCCAGGATCCTGGCCGGAACACCAGCTGCTTCCCTTCTGGTGTTTCCTAGGGCGTGCTCCATGGAGGGGACTGGACCCCTTTTCATTCCCTCCAACAGTGTGGTCCTTCCTATAGCGCTTTAGCCCAGTGTCCCCACAGCATCTCTGGAGAATCAAATCTATTTATGCAAAAATCTGTCGTGACTTTTCTGACCACCCAGTATTACCATGGGGAGAATACAGACTTTTAGGGGGGCTGAGGCAAGAAAATCTTTTGGTCGAAATGTATTTCACCAAGTCTCTCAGTGATACAAATAACCTACCTGGATGGTAAAGACTCAAAGTCCTGGGGAAATGACCCGAAGTTTCGATTTTGGCTTTCCTCTTTTACTGTATGCTATTTGAATCAAGTTAGAGAAGGAATAGTATTCTTAAGTGTGGTATCCTTGGCTTGTACCCTTACAAATTATTGACATGTGTCCTTAAAATTTTCATTAAATGGAGGCCAGAAGGTGATGTTGTGGTTAAGCTGCTGGACTCCCACATGGCCGATTGCAGTTCAAGTCCTGGACCTGGGCAGTTTGCTTTCTCACTTTCTCTCTCTTTCTGGTCAAGTTAAATAATAATAATAACAACAACAACAACAATAAATAAATAACTTTTTAAAATTTAAATGAACTCTCAACTTCTTAAATAATGATGCAAAACATAATCTGTTATAATCAGAAGACCAAGAGACCATTCATAGCATAAGAGAGAAAGGAATTGGACTGAAGAAGTATGGGGAATGAATCTCAGTTTCTGACTGTTCCTTTTCTCAAAATTCTTTCTGGCAAAGATTAAATTGTGCCAAGTAGCTATCAGTTTTATGATGACAAGACTATCGAACATGTTTCATTAAATACTTCCCTTCTCTTACAACTGTCTAAACAGGATTTTCCTATTTAGCACCCTATCAATCCAGCATGATGATTATGCCATCATAATTTAGGAGATTCCCATGTATCAAACATTTATATTTGTATGGTTAAAGTATCTGATGACTTGTATAGGGACTATGTAAGATTAAATATAGCCTGTCATTGATAGTATTAAAAAAGAGAGTAAATGAAAAAAATATATATTGTCTAGGCTTTGGTTGTTGCTGGAACAACTTGTAAGATGAAATATTTTAAGTGCTAGGTATAATAAGGAAATGCTTTTTAAAGTATGGCATTGGGCCAGCCAGTGGCGATGGTTGGAGCAGCTAGAGCCCACATGGCCAAGTGTGTAGTTTGAGTTCACATTGGCAGCTTGAGAGGCATGCCAGGGCGCAGCACCTGTGTGCCCGAAATCCTGAGAGGAGAGTAGAGGAAAAGGGATGTGCCGTGTCCATCCCTGGTGAAGGGGTGCTCTCTCACTTTCACGCGCTCTCTCTGCCTCTCTCCAGCAAATGCACCATGATCTATGGCAAAATTAAAGATAGCAAAATTAAATAGCAAAATGTATATATATACATAGATATAGATATACATATATACACTTATATATATATACACACACACATATATATACACACACACTATATGTACATGGCATTTAAGCAAAACCTTTTCCATAATATAGTGCAGTGGTTTTACAGACTACATTTATTCAAAGACTTGCTTCAAAACAAAATATGAAATAGAAGCCACATAAACAAGGCAGATAAAAACAAGTATTGAGAAAGCTGAGGGAAATGGGCTTTAGTCCTCTCCACTCTCTCAAGGACCGCAAAAGCACCTTTAGGGAATACGGAAGCTCTAGGATTTTGAAAGCCAATGTATAATAGTATCGTAAGGCATATCAAAAAGAAAATAAATAAAAGGTGCTGTTCGAGATGCTTTACCTTTTCCTTACAACTGTGTGTACGTACGTGTATGTTTGTGTGGCTTTGCAAAATGCCATTCAATTCATATCCAATTCTTACCTTCATCACTATTACTTCAATCTGTAATGTTTGTGGCATTTTATGAAAATGCAATGCACAGATAGTGGACTCAATGTTCATGAGTTTTAAGTTCTAAGGTTTGTTTTGGTTTTGTATTGTTATTCTAACAATACAAAAAACAAACAAAAAAAAAAAACCCAAGGGCATGTTAGGCCAAAGAACATATGACCTGGATGAAATGATTAAGAAAGATATTTCTATTTTGTAGAATAACGGTTGCATCTCAATAAATGATTGTCAAATTATGAATGGGACTCTACAGCCTATTTTATGCACAACCCTGATTTTGTTGTTAGCTGAGCGCTGAGGTCCTGGAGACCAAGGACTTCCAAGGTCAATGTGATGTGTGTCAGTTGGGAAACCATTCTCTTCTTCCCCAGGAATCTGTGTTGTATTGTTAAAGTTAATATGACATTCTAACCACTTCAAAATATAAAAATTAGGAATTGACTTAAATCAGTTTAACGTTTCTATGTTTGTTTAGACTAATCCAGTCTGGTTCACACTGGACCACAGTCAGGAAGCTAATTAAAAGTACAATCATTGGGGGCAGCAGGTGGCATGGTGTTTGAGGCGCTGGGCTGAGGTTTGAGTCCTCAACCTGGCCGCTTGCTTTCTCACTTTCCCTCCCTCTCTCTCTCTCTGTCTCTCTCTGGTGACTGCATGTGCCCTGTAGTAAGTTAAAAATAACCTCCCCCCCAAAATTTTTCTAAAGCATAGTCATTAAAGTACAATCACGAAGACGTAAAAGCTCTATGACAGTTGATCTTGCAGCCAGATTGTGTCAGATTGGAAGTGATGTGAGCATCCTTATGTAGCATATGTCACCGGCCACGAGGTTCCGGGATTAATGTAGGTGTCATAGGGAGGCAACGAGTAATAGGAACAAAAGGCATTGTGCCTTCTTGGTAAGCAGAAGATGCCTAAGCATGTACATGAACAATTCACAAACGTGAGGCTGAGATAGCAAGGTCGGAACAGGGGTTTAAAAGAATCTGATATTTCCTGTCGTCATAGAGCAACTCTCCCACCAAAGGTTTTTTGTTTGTTTGTTTGTTTTTAATATGCTGTAGGGCACGTGAACTCACTGGACAAAGAGGGAAAATGAGAAAGCACCCCCAGGGAGGATGGCCACACGACAATCCCTTCTCTGCCCTTCTCTCAGGATTTTGGGCGTCACACACACTCATCCAGTGTGTTACCAAAGCTCCTGGGTTTGGGACTTAAATGGCAAAATCAGCCATGTGGGATCCAGCCCCTTAACTACTGTGCCGCCAGCTGGTCCCCACCTAATTTCTTGAGCAAAAACTGGAATAAGATAATCCCAGAAGCAGATCTTTCATAAATCCAGAGCATTAAATCTTGGGCTGGCTGCAAAGGAATGTCATTTTGGCTTATCTCGCACGTGTCTTATCAAAGAAGGAAAAGTTGGCATGGTTTGTATCTGGTATAAGAGTACTTATTTACATGCCCCATATATTTTCAAATTACGTAATTGGACATTTTAAAGATCACATTTCTTTACATATTGTAATGCTAAAGTGGAATTATTCTTTTAAATTCCTTTTGAGACCTCAGGAGAAACACTAGAAAAGAATTTTCTGGGAATGAAATGAACACACTGACTTCCATTTTGTACCAGGGAATATTAACTCCTGTAACGTCGGTCATTGCATGCCTAATTGTATGTATTACGTGCATTTCGGTATGTAAATATAAGTGCTTTAGAGTGAGAAACCACCTCGGACCTAAATGAGGGAATCAGACAAGTAGGCAGGTCTGCAGGTGTGATCACCCAGTCACATGTATCATCTGGACAGCGTCACGTAACGGGTTCCTCATCAGGGACTTAAGTATCCTTTAGTATCCTTTGGCAGAGGGAGGGGTCTTGTCCTTGTAAAAACATCTGGGCTTCTCAAGGCAATGATATTATTTTCAACCAAGTTTATTCAGATTACATTATCCAGGCTGGCCTTGATTGTAAAATTATAGACTCAGCCACGGTGACATGTGGGAGGCTGTATGGGAAGGGTCCAGTTTCTCATCCAGGTCAATGTGTCCCTGATCCTGGCTGGCTGCAGGATTATGGCATGAAGATCTTTCAAGGATGACTTTTTATCTCTCTTGTGCTCAGGAAATAAATAAACTTCATATATATATATATACACACACACATATATGTATACACACATATATAAAGTTCTTAATATATATGTATATATACACACACATATATAATTATAAACTTTATATATAAACTATATATAAAAATAAACTTTATATATGTGTGTATATATGTGTGTATAAATATACATAAATATATATATATATATATATAATCTGCACAGTATTTGAAGTTTGTCAGAACAGAGTTAAAGGAAAAAGAAAAGTGCTTACTATGTATAACAATATTTGCAAACTAACCCTCAGGATTGGTGTGAAGATCAAATATATCTGAAAATGGTAAAGGCCCTTGCAAATTGTGAAGAACTATTCACACCTATTGGTATAGACACAAAAGAATTACATTTCAGCATTGAAGTAAACAGGAAGAGTTTGGCTGGCCACTCCAACCCACTCCTAGGAAAGCATACAGCACTGTTTTTTCCTTCAGCAGCTTTATTGATGTATATTTTATATACAGTAAAATCTATACATTGTAAGTCTACAACTCAGTGATTTTTTTTTATTTATCTACTTACTTTTTGTTTGTTTGTTTTTGCTGTAGGCACATGCACTCATGCACTCGCTGAAGAGAGGGAGGGAAAGTGAAAAACCACGGCCCAGAGGGGATACCGATGCTACAATCCGTTTTCCTCTCCTCCCTCCTCCTCTTGAGATTCTGGGCACAAACACACACACACACACACACACACACACTTCTGGCATATTTTTCAAGCTACCAGGTCTGAGACTCAAATCATGCAATCAGCCACATGGAATCCAGCCACCTAAACTTCCATGCCACCAGATTAACTCAGCACTAATTGGTTTTTACTCTTAACTTCTACGCCACCTTATTCTTACTTGCAGCCTCTCTTATTCTGTTGGATTCTCCTGTTATTAAACTTCTGTACTGTTATTTAACTTTCAGTGTATATGTATTTTCTTTCCAAACTTGATTTTTAAATTCCCTCAAGAAGGAGAGCACTTTTTATGGTAGAGATCAAAATACTGGAGGACATAAAAGCAGTGAAAATAGTTATGGATGCAGAAGGCAGGGTAGAATGGGGCAGGGGGAGAAGGGAAGAGTATAGAGAAGGATTGCGTGAGAACAACTAGAGAGGCATGACATTAATGGGACACAGAAATGGTTTATTACCTGTTGATGATAACATGTATAGTATTCTCAACTGGACTGGTCTGAGAAGTATTTCATGTTGGGTAAATTTTTTTTTCTTTTTATGGAGAGGTTTTTGCTATAGGGTGTGTGCACTCACCAGAGAGACAGAGAGACAGAAAGTGAGAAATCACCCCCCGGGGGGGATCGCCATGCCACAATCCCTTCTCCTCCATTCTCCTCTTGGGATCTTGCGCACACACACACGCGCCCAGTGTGAGTTTAAGCCACTGGGTCCGGTACTCGAACCGCGGTCGACTATGTGGGAGTCCAGCAACATAGCCATTACGCTAACTGCTGGTCCCTTGGGTAAATTCTTTATACAGCCAAATGATATGTAGTGATTGAATGTTTAAAAAACAATGAGAATAAATAATAATAATCTGAAAAAAATAATGAAGAGCTATTTGATGATGATGTGGATAGTAACACCTTTGTCTTGACTGATATGCATGGTAATTATGCTGGAAAAAGGAATGGAATACACTGTGAAGATACATGTGACTCAATGTAATATAAAAAAGATTATGATGATAAAATTAAATAAAAAAAGGAGAGCACTTTTATCTTTCTTTTTTTTTAAGTAAACCAAGCCTAGGAAAATACTTTGGAAATAGTACATTACTAATAAATATTTGTTACATAAATGATAAAAAGCTCATCATCTTTATATATTGTCAACACAGCTGATATCCTAGTTTAGTAGGATTGAATTGCATTCAATTTTGTTTCTTTGCTTATTTTGTATCTCAGAAGCTTTAGTTTTAAAATATTTTCAAGGCAGGGTGGGTAGGTGGCATGGTTGCTAAGGACTCTGGACTCCCACATGGCCAACTGCAGTTTGAGTCCCAGACCTGGTGGCTTGCTTTCTCACTTTCCCTCTATCTATCTCTCTGTCTGTCTCTAGTCAAATTAAATAAAGTAAATAAAATGAAATAAAATAATTCAAAAAATATTTCAAAGCCCAGACTCTGTGGTGCTGAAAGTCATGTGGTAACCACAGTTTGAATCTCCAGCCTGGTGGGCCTAAAACATGCTGGGCATGTGAGTGCATGCCAAGGGTCCTAGAAAGCTGAAAGCCTGGAGGATGAGGATTATGGCATCCCAGGCCCTGTGGAAAGTGTCCCTCTCTCTCTCTTACTCTATCATAAATACTGGGTCATCAGAAAAGTCATGGTGCATTTTAGCATAGAAAAACATTGAAAAATATGTCATGACTTTTCCAATGAACCAATAAAAATAAAATAAATTAACAAGTCAAACCCTTTGTGAAAGGAAAGAGAGCTTCAGAGCATAAACTTGCTCAAACAAATTGTCAGAGAAAAACTAAAAGGAATTCTAAGGCACCATTAACATGTATGGTAATTAATGTGTTTCAATAAATAAATTTAACGTTTTAGCCACTACTGTTCTTCTTGCAAATGTCCCTGAGTGCCTTAACAAAAATAGCAATAACATAATTGATCACAAATGGGCAATGCTCTCAAAGGTATACAAGCGTAGGTAGAAAGAGAACCACTTCACCTATTCACCAGTCCTTTGAACGGAAAAGAGTTCAGATTAGAAATACAAATATCCTTAAGTATAAGCCTGTATGTAAAACAAATACAACTACCCCTATTACTATTAAATAACAAGAAGAAAAAAACTTGTGAGCCTTACCTGGAAGGATGCCAAAGATAGACACTTGAGAATATTTTAAGATAATTAGCATTTTTGTCTCTGTGTCAGTTAAAATAGGCTTTTGCCTGCTACTAATTTTCTTTGGGTTACTGAGACCATTGTATGAATGAAGGACTGTTAAAGGCCATTTATATTGTGCAAACAGAGGCACAAATTAGAGAGGGCATGCTAATAAGGAAAGGGGCTTATGAGTGCTCAATTATGAGCCCAGGACCTGTTTCTATTTTAGAGGGCTAGAAAACACATCAATCTTGCTTTTAGAATATTTTCAATTAAAATGAACAGCACATCACACACTAGAGCCTGTGAAGGCTGCAGCCATGTGGATTTTGAATAATTATTACGTAGCATCTTAGTACCCATACGGATACACATTTAATGGGCTGGAATATCATTTGAGATCCCAGAAGACGAGGTCCCTGAGCTGCATGGGAAATTCTAAAGGAAAAGAAATATAAAACTGGACCATCTGTTTCACTTTACAACATGCAACCTTTGGGGTAGAAAATCTGAAAGAAGATGTTGTTTACAACCTGAACAGGGATGAAATACGGTACAAATCTTCACAACATGTTATCAACTTCCTCAATCCTAAGCATAACCAAATAGCACCCGCAAGCCTTTTTCCACATGCTAAAAACCAAGCAGGTGGCATGGTGGTTAAAGCACTGGGCTCCTGTGTTATGAAGGACAATTCAAGTCCCGGACCTGGAAGCTTGCTTTCTCTGTCTCTTGCTCTCTGTTGAATGAACGTGCCCTGTGGCAAGATAAAAAATAATAATGATAATTTAAAAATTAAATAATTCTTTAAAAAAAATAAAAAAGGCAAGCCCAAGGAGAGTGGGGCAGAGCAGGCTCCCTTCTCCTCCCCACTCAGAGACAACAGTGAGCAGATTACTCTCTGGCCCTAGGCAGGGTCTCTTCCCTAATTGGTGTAAGCAATTTGATAAGCATCCACTCTGCACAGACAAGTGTTTGGGAATCTACTGGTAATCTTGCACATGCGTGAGCCTGGTCTAGCTTTGTTTTAGCCACTACTTCCAGGTGCTTAACAGCATGGTTTCCGTATGTGCTTATAAAAGCATTGTAAGACATTGTCTCCAAAGTTACCTTTTTCCCTCTGTGACATACCTATTGTAGCCTTCTAGCTAGCCAGTGTTCAGTAAGATTCACTGAGTGGAAATGCACAAAATAAAACAGTGAAGGTTAGCAAGAGGGCAGACCTATAGCCTCTAAGTGAAAAAGACACTCCTCCGCGCTATTCAACAAGCCCAGTGCTGAACTTCTGCACACCGTGACTGCGTTGGTGTGGGGCCTTTCTTTTTCAGGGGGCACTAGTCTTCTCTCTTAAAACCTTTGCAACTGTTAAGGCTTAAGTGTCATTTAAAGAAAAAGGAAGGAAAAGAAATGAGCTCTAGGAAGCCATGGAGAGTCATTTGTCAATATATCCTTTCCTGAGCCCATTGAGGAAGCAGCTTCAGGGTGATGGAATCACAGGCTTTACTTCGAATTTGTCTGTTATAACCTTAAGGCTTTCTTCAAGGGAGACACACAGGATTCTTGTGAGATATGTAACGTCCGTTGCTACGGAAAGATTTGTACTTCAGTATGTTGCAGTATTCCGTTAGGGATGGGGAATCCAGGATATCGCTTCACTTTTTTCCAAAATCTATATGTCTTAGGAGATAAAAGAACAACAACAAAGAAACATATAGCACATACTTCAGAAATGAGAGATTTTTTTTCTTTCTAATGTTCTTTTCCTTTCTTTCGGTGATAAGATATATGTGCTCTCCAGAGAGAGAGGGAACGTGAGAAGTCGCCCTTCAAGGGGGATGGCCACATCACAATCCCTTCTCCTCCATTCTTCTCCTGAGATTTTGGACATGCATGTACACATGCCCAGCTTGATTTTCAAGCCACTAGGTCCAGCACTCAAACCACGGTCGGCCATGTGAGTCTGACACCTTAACTACATCACTTGCTGCCTCCTCTCTTTATGTTTGTTTGTGTAAGATTATATTTATTTATTTATTTATTGCCACAGGTTGTATGCACTTGACAGAGAGAAGGAAAGTGAGAAATCGCCCGTCCAAGGAGGATGACACACTGCAATCCCTTCTCCTCCATTCTCCTCTCAGAATTTTGGGCATGCACACACACACACACACACACACACCTAGCATGATTTTTGAGCTGCTAGGTCTGGGACTCAAACTGTGCAGCTGGCCGTGTGGGATTCAGCCACCTTAAACACCACACCACCAGTAGGCCCCATAAGAAAAATTTTAAAGACTTTTTGTTCACGTTGTATTCGTATTCTAACATCCATAACAGCCTCTTACCGCAAAAGTTAATGTTACAGATGTTGGCTACTCACAGTGTATTATCTAAGCTCCTCTGGTATTTCTAGCTCCAAATTCATTTCCATGTTGCATTTCTCACTTCCACCTGAGTATGCCTTCTTAGTTACACAGGAGAAATGTTCTTTCGTTCCCTGTGCTTAGTCTTGGTGAGCAATTCCAACACAATCTGATTGTGCTATGTTGCCATTCATGAGTCCAGCACTGTTTGAAACCAGAGGTGGAGACTACCCTAATATCAGGACCTTCACTTCCAAAAACGTGCAGTTGTACACACACAATCTCAAACTGTTCAGCGTTCACATTTTTCTGTCTGTTGAACATTGAATGAAAAGTACTGTTTGTTTCACTTTGTAAGTAACATAGTGTAGGTGCTCTTAGCGCTTGCGTAGCAGGAGGCAGGAAAACAACTGTGCAAGGTTCGGAACCCAGGTTCCAGAACCAGACAGCCCAGCTCAGTATCGCCAGCTATGTAACCTTGGGCAGGCTTCTTAACCTTCGTCTGCATGTGTCCCCGTCTATGACACTGCAATAATAGCAGTATTTTTTTAAAATAATTATTCTAGTTAACTTTATTTTTAATTTGAGTAGAGGGGGCAGAGGGAGACAGAGAGAGAAAGAGATAGAGAGAAAGCAAGCTGCCAGGTCTGGGACTTGAACTGTGGTCGGCCATGTAGGAGTCCAGACCCTTAACCACCATGCCACCTGCCAGCCCCAATAATAGTAGTATTTACATCAAAGAGTTGAGGTGGGAATTAAATGAAATAGATTGGTAAAGCACTTAAGATAGTACATATGGTGTGCAGTAAATGATGGCTTATTATATGGTTAAATGTATTCAACATCTTATACTTTTTACTCTTACTTTTATTTCCCATGGATATACAGCCATTTCCCTTAACTCAGAGGAATTTTTTTAAAGAATTATTTTATTTAACTTTATTATTATTGTTATTGTTATTTTCCAGTTTGATCAGAGAGAAGAGAGAGAGAGGGAAAGTGAGAAAGCGAGCACCAGTTTCAGGACTTGAACTACGGTCAGCCATGTGAGAGACCAGCACCTTTAACCACCACGCCACTGCTGGCCCCAACTCAGAGGAATTTTAAGTGGCAGAATCTGGGGAAGTATGAAAAGACATTTGAAAAATATATGGGAATGGGAGACTTTCTGGTGTCCCACGAATATGAAGAGACAACAGAAAGTTTACAGAAAATAGATTTAAAGCACAAATTTATTTCATTACAAAATAAGTGTGCAATCTCTGCATGGTTTTTCCATAATACACAATTCCATTCATGTTTTAAAGACGCCTCAGAACACCAAGTACATAACCAACAGCTTCCCTATACCTGGAAAGACCACTTTACCTTCAGTATGTACTTCTCTGCTCTCTGTCCTGCCAAAAGCTGCTGTGTGGTTCTAAATCAGGGGTTCCACGGCCTGATGAGATGGTCTGTGGCCTGTTGGGACCAGCCATGCTGGCCTTCCAGGCTGCACAGCAGAGGGCGACCAAGCAAGGCTCCACATGTGTTTGCAGCCACTACCCGTTGCTCGCATTGCCTCCTGGGACCCGCCTCCTGTCGGATCAGCAGAGGTATTCTGCTACCCCTGTTGTCTATCACAGTGCGGTAGTGGTAGAAATGGAGTGGCACGTGGTGCATTTGGGTCTCCCCAGAACCAAGCCCAACGTTCCCGGTCCATGCAGGGATTGCTTCCATGAGTCTGGTCCCTGTTGCTGGGAAGGTTGAGGACTGCTGATCTAGAAAACATAAATGTGGACATGGGGAGGGGGGCGGCAGGTGGTGTAGTGCTTAGGGTGTTGGACTCTCATGTAGTTGACCCCGGTTTGAGTTCCAGACCTGGTGGCTTGAAACTCATGCCAGGCATGTGTATGTGTGTGCCCAAAATCTCAAGAGGAGAACGGAGGAGAAAGAATTGCAGAATGGCCATCCCTCCAGGAGGTGATTTCTCACTTTCTGTCTCTGTGTCTCTCCCATAAACACACATGCCCTATAAAAGCCAAAAATTAAAAATAAATAAATGTGAAAACAACTTGTCTAGGTGTACATGTTTACCTAAAGTCCTTAAGGTCTCTGTTCACATCAACTACTTTAGTGTAGTGAGTCCTCCCTATTAACAACCCTGTGTGTTATCATGTGTTGAAAGAAGTTTAAGATGATCGTGGTGGCTAACCTCTGACATATGCAAGGCTTTACCAATATCCGAAGTTTAATAAATGCAGACATAGAGAAAAAGGCCAAGAGCTCATTTGGTACATATCCAAAATGATCCTGAGGGTCCAGCCCAGACTCGTCAACATTTGGCATTTATCCACAGCCAGTGGAACCACTATCACTAGGCTTGCTTTCTTTACTCAGAACATAATACGGTACTGGCAAGTCAACCTGCCTGCATTTGAATGGGCTTCATTTTTAAGACTTTGTCATGGGGTAGGTGTGCTTCCTGGAGAGAGAGAGAAGGACAGAGAGTGGGGACGGCCATTCTGCAATTCTTTCTCCTCCATTCCCTATCGGGACTTTGGACACTATGCCCACATGCTTAGTGTGTTCCTCAAGCCACCAGATCCAGGACTCAAACCAGGGAGTTGGCCATGTGGGATCCAATACCCCAGCTAGCACACCCGCTGCCTGAATTTTTTGTTGTTCAAATGCTGTTTCCACATTTTATTTATACCCTATCTCTAGTGAGGTCAAATTCCCCTGTAAATATTATCTAATTTATTTTCATAACATCTCTAAGAGATAGGATGCATTTATCTCTATTATTAGCATCTGGTGTTAGGAGATTCACATTTACCTTGTTGGAAGCCACCAGGAATAAATCTCATATAGACACTAATGGAAAATATAATAGGAGATAAATACAGGTATGTCTGCAAATGAAGATATTTTCCCACCTTTGAAATCTGTTGACTAAAAAGATAAAAAGTGGAACAACTTATAATGATTGAATAGTAATAAAAAGCAGCATTTAATCTAAATCTCTCCTTCCCATGATTACAGCATGCTAAATATTACTCAATACTAGGGAGTTTGCTGATGAGCTATGTAAATGTTTTCCAATAAAATTAAATAGATTAGATCTAGAAAGAGAATGCTAATGTTTTGAAGGCTTTTAAGGAGTGTTTTCTTCAAACTTTTCTGAAAAATGTCATTTAAGACTCTATCATACCCTCAATATTCCTAGCAGAGTAAATGCCATTATTTTTGTGGGGCAGAACAGGAAGAGGCAACCATGATGTTGAAGAAGTTCCTGTCATCTGTGATCCTTTATTGTTAATTCTCTTCATGTATTTTGCCTGCCGCTTTGTTTTGGTTGTCAAAGTTTGTTACTGAGACAAGACTAAGATCATCCCACTCTGACAGTCGCAGATTGACTTGGCATGACGCACCATGAGGTGAGTCTAATTGCTGTTAATATCGGAAGGATGAATAATCCTATTAAAAAGAAGAACAGTGGTTAAAAAAAATAAATAAGTGGAAGCAAGTCCCCATTACATGAAAGAAGGACAGCTTGATGAGGGGAAACCCATTAACCTGAAAGGAGACAGTTCTTTGCTTCTAATTTAGCGGGCATGAGTAAAACTGCATTCATACGAAATGGAAATGGAAACACGTTTTCTGATTCATTTATAGACGTAAATGTTAGTTATCGTATACATGGAAAAAGAAATTCCACTGTGATTCTTAATTGTAATAGAATTCCAAAATGCCACGCTGGGAGGGTGGGTGGAAAGACCTTCAGGTTGTGGCTTAGCTTATCAATACCGTCAAGACGTGAATAGGCTCAAGAGTACAATAGCCTAAGCTAGCACTTCTCAAATTCGAATGAGCCAGTATCGTGCCAGGATCGTGGTAAACAGCAGATTCTGAGTCAGAGTCTCAGAGGGGCCTGCAATGCTACACTGCAGAGCTCCCAGGAGACTCCCATGCTGCTGACTCGGGACCATGCCGAGAAGCCAGGCTCCAGACAACTATTCTAGAAAGAACAGTGCACAGATTCTCTGTAACTTGTTTGTCAAAGTCAGATCACTGAAGACTCATGGCCACAGCAAGGAATGCCTGGAGTGGGAGGCACTCCGATCTCACAGACAGACAGACAGCCAAATGCCCCATCTGAGCTCTGGGTAACACGCCTCTTGAGACTGTGATAACATCTAGGAGTTCTTTTTATCAAAGCCAAGTTCATTCATGGCAGCCCATCATTTTAGGAAACTGAATGACATCAGCATAACAAAACCCAAAGCAAATGGAACTGGAGAGAACCAGCAAATGTAAAGCTTAAAGGACTTCTTTATTTATTATTTTTTCTAAGAATTTGTTTAATTTTATTTATTTATTATTATTACTTTTATAATTTGCTACAGGGCATGCTCACCAGAGAGAAACAGAGAGGGAAAGTGAGAAAGCAAGTCACCAAGTCTTGGACTCGAACCACAGTTGCACACGTGGGAGTCCAGTGCCTAAACCACTGCGCCACCTGCCGGCCCCTCAAGTACTCCTTTAAGAACAACTAGAATCACCAGGAAGACCAAAGTGGAGCAGTCTGGTGAAATAGAAAGTCTCCTAATTCCCACTGAAGCTTTATTAGTGGCTTCTTCAATCCCTCCTTTCCTAGGATCATAGTGAGTGAATGGCTAAAGGAAACACGAACATATTGTCTGTACAATGGGCATTGCTACTTGAGTTTATGGTGCCTTAGTGAAACTTCTATATCCTTTCAGACTAAGGTATTGAATTAACACTGTGAGGATCACACAGCAGGCACAACTCCTCCATTCTGCCTGTGCCCGGGATGGTTATTTATTCTACAATTAATTTATTCTCCTACTCCCAACATAACCTTTTTAAAAAATGGTTGTGACAAATGTAGCAACTACTAATCATGTTATTTCTATGGTCCGACTCTACAAAGACAAATTTACTTCTAACATGTTAGAAAAACATCTGTTCCTTCCAGTACACACAATGAGGAAGGGAACATGGTAAACACATGTGACACGAAAAGACTCTCTTCCTTGTACAAATGCATGAACATGATGGGGAAAATGAAACAATGCACACCTCACGTGTCAGAAACAAAGTAAGAAACCAAAGCCCAAGTAGTGAGTGCTGATACTGCAGGGGGTAAGTGGGTTTTGGTCCCAGATAAAGACCCCTGGGGATGAGGGTGGGCAGACGGGCAGACTCAAGGAAAGATGATGAGGCCTTGGACCCACTGGACAAGGCGAATGAAACTAGCTCCTGGCATAAAGCCCAGAGCCTGAAGGGGAGCTAGGAAACCTCCAGTTGGGACCTAAGGAGGCAGTTATATCATCTATTTACAGAGCCCCCACGTGGGCATCGGTGGAGAAAGGACTCATCTGTGAGAAATTCACACCAGACTGGGTCACACATTGAGAGGTCTGAATCTATACTGTATTTTTGGAAAGCACATTCTACGTCCATTTTCTGGAAATAAGTCATGAAGGCAACAAGTTCACATAAAAATAGGCCTACTGTGGGAGGCTGCGCACCAGCAAATATCGCCAGTTTCTCAGAAAGCATACAATTACACAATGCCAAAAGCCATGATTGGCTTCCCTTCAAAACCTCACCTTCAAAACCATACTCTGATTGGCCACTAGAATCCCTCAGATTTGCATATCCGGCACCTCATGATTGGTCCACAAAGCAACCAGTTGTAATCCACCTTTTACAACCAATCATAACCCACCTTTTACAACCAATCACAGTCCACCAACATGTATATAACCATGATCCCTGGCCCACAGTCTCCAGACGACCCTGAAGGCCTGAAGAGTTATAACACTGCATCGTCTCCAGACGACCCTGAAGACCCTGAAGAGCTTGAAGACCCTAAAGAGTTGTTACACCGCGTTGTCTCCAGACGATCCCGATGACCCTGAAGAGCTGTGGCACTACATCGTCTCTGGAAGACCCTGAAGAGCTGTGACACTGCGTCGTCTGTGGACGACCCTGAAGAGTTGTAACACTGTGTCGTCTCCGTGTTGCCCACAATAAGACGACCCTGAAGAGTTGTAACACTGCATCATCTCTGTGTAGTAACACTGCATCGTTTGTCCTTTCTCTCACTCCTTCCCTCAGGAAACCTGTTCGACTGTCCCCCGGGTCCGGACAGCCTACAACCTTGGATCGGAAGGCAATGTATGTGAATGTATCTGTGAGATCATTTTCCCAGCCTAGGGATTAGAAGTTGCATTAGTTACCAGGTCTGCCATGACAAAATACCATAGGCTAGGTAGCTAAACCAACAGAAATTTATTTCCTCACAGTTCTGAAATGCAGGGAGGCCCAGACCAAGGTGTCAGCAGGTTTGGTTCTTCTGTACACGTTCCACTTGACTGTGGCCACCTTGCCACAGCCTCACGTGGTCTTTCCTTCGTGCATGCACATCCCTGATGTGTCTGTCTTTTCTTTCTTTCTTTCTTTCTTTCTTTCTTTCTTTCTTTCTTTCTTCCTTCCTTCCTTCCTTCCTTCCTTTCTTTCTTTCTTTCTTTCTTTCTTTCTTTCTTTCTTTCTTTCTTTCTTTTTCTTTCTTTCTTCCTTTCTCTCTCTTTCTCTCTCTCTCTCTCTCTCTCTCTCTTTCTTTCTTTCTTTTTTAAAATAAGTATATAGTTGTGTTGGATTACAGCTTTATGGCATCCTTTAATATATATTTTAAAGAATTATTTATTTAACTTTATTTATTCATTCTTTTATTTTTCTTAATTTGACCAGAGAGAGACACATAGAGAGAAAGAAGGTGAGAAAGCAAGCCATTAGACCCAGGACTCAAAATTGTGGTCAGCCATGTGGGAGTGCACCTTAATAACCATACCACCTGCTAGTCCCCTTAATATATTTTTTAACATTTCTTATTTACATTTAATTGTACTTGTCTATGACATACAATATGATTTTTCAAAGAATGCATGCAGTATGTGATAATCAAGTCAAGGATATAACCATATACATGGTTTTCAACAAAGAGCCTTATAGTCCTATGTTTATTAAATACTTTTTTCCCTGAGCCCTTCCCAACTACCATCCACCATCCATCCCCCTCCCACACATAATCTCTGGTACCTACACTTACCCTACTTAAAAAATTTTAATTTCTTTTTTTAAAGTATTGGTTTAATTTAATTTATTATTATTATTGTTACTATTTTTAAAAAATTTGCTATAGGACATGTGTGCTCACCAGAGAGGAACACAGAGGAAGAGAGATAGAAAGAGGAAAAGTGAGAAAGCATATGGGAGTTCATACCTCACCACCATGTCACCTGCTAGCCCCTGTCTTCTCTATTTTAACATCTTCAAATCTTTCCATTTCTGCCATAGAGTGAAGACATTGGTCTAGATTGACCAAGGACATACAGTGTTTGTCTTTTATGGTATGGTTTATTTCACTTAGCATTGAATCTTCTAGATTTATCCACTTGGTTTCAAATGATAGGGTCTCACTGCTCTTTATGGTTCAGTAGTATTTCATTGTGTATATGTGCCATGTATTTTAAATCCAGTCATCAGCTCTTGGACACTTAAGTATCATTTAATCTTAATTATCTCTCTAAAGGCCTTATCGTCAAATACAGTCACATCGGGTGATAGGGCTTTGTATTAGTCAGCACTTTCCAAACAACAGAACGCATAGGATACATGAGAAATCTTCAAAAACTTTGCAGAAAAATTAAAGTATGAGTTTATTTGGATGCAAAGAAATTTTGAAATTCATTCTTGGTTTGTTTATAATACACATTTTCCACATACTTTTTGAAAATCCCTGCTGTATATGAGCTATATATATATTGGGTCTTTGGAAAAGTCATGATGCATTTTGCATAGAAAAATCTCATGACTTTTTTGACAATCCAACAAATCTAGTTGGCCCTACATATCTATGCATATCCAAATCCATGGCTTCAAACAACTGTGGATAGAAAATGTTCTATTGCTGGGACCAGTGATGTGGTGGTTAGGGCTCTGAACAGCCACTTGGCTGACCATGATCTGAGTCCCAGACCTGAGTATCTTGCTTTGTCACTTTGTCTTTCTCTCCAGTAAGCACACATGCCCTATAGCAAATTAAAAAATAATAATAATAAATAAGGGACCAGCAGATGGCATAATGGTTATGTGACTGGACTTCACAGGGTCGACCATGGTTTGAGTCTCAGACCCTGTGGCTGAAAACTCAGGCTGGGCACGTGTGCTTATGTGCCCAAGATCCCAAGAGGAGAATGGAGGAGAAGGGGTTGTAAAGTGGCTATCCCCATGGGGGTTGATTTTTTGCTTTCTGTCTCTGTCTCTTTGGTGAACACATGTACCCTATAGAGAGATATTATTTATCTCTCTCTAAAATAATAATACTAAAAAATAAAGCTAAATAATTCTTCTTTAAAAAGATACTGTTCTATTGCTACTGATGTGTACTATATGGTTGGGCCTATGATAGCTACGACTGTACTGAGCATGTACAGACTTTTTCCTTTGCCTTCCATCTTTCCATTAACTGCAGTGTAAGAACTCTGTACATAGCTTCTACGTGGTCTTAGGTGTAATCCAGAGGCTATTTAAAATACATAGGAGGACGTACAAAAGGCTCCATGCAAACACTATGCTATTTCTCTAAGGAATGTAAGCATCCACAGATTTGGGTATTAGTAGAGGCTCCTGGACCCAGTATTTGATTGATTCCAAGAGACAACAGTGAGTGAAAGCAGACCAGTTAAGAACAAAGGTCAGAGGTCAGGAGGTGGCACAATGGTTAAGGCCCTGGACTCCCATATGGCTGACCACAGCTGGAGTCCTGGACCTGGTGGCTCGAAAATTTCAAAGAGCACGTTTGCCTATGAACCCAAAATCCCAAAAGAAGAGCAGAAAAGAAGGAATTAGATTGTGGCCATCCCTCCAAGGAGTGATTTCTTACTTTCTCTCTCACTCTTTCTCCCTGGTGAATATACACACCCTATAGCAAAAATCTAAAAAAAAAAAAAAAAGAACAAAGGTCATGGTAACAGCCAAAGCACTTTGCTTATTGAATTTTTGGAGGGTCCAAAATGATAACATCTCTTATTTTGAGAGTTTTGAGAAAGTTAGCCGAAGCTTTAGCAGAAAAATGCCTGAGAACATCTTTGCCAGAATCTTCCACCACAACAATGTTCCTGCTCATTCTTCTCATCAAATAAAAACAATCCTGCAAGAGTTTTTATGGGAAATCATTAGGTATCCACTCTACAGTCCTAAGAAGAAGCTCCTCTGGCTTATTCTAGTTTCCTTATCTTAAAATACCTTTAAAGGGGGACCCAGCTGCCAGCATGGGAGTTGAGGTGGCTGGATCCCACAAAGGCTACTACATGGTTTGAATCCTAGACCTAGCCACTTGAGAAACCTGCCGGGCACATGTGCTTGCATGCCCAAAATCCCAAAAGGAGGGAGAAAAGGGGTAGAAGAGATTGAGTGAGACCATCACCCAACTGGGGTGCTTTCTCATTCCTCTTCTTCTTTCTCCAATAAATGCATACATCTTTTAGCAAATTTTAAAAAATATATATTTAAAGGAAATAATTTTTCTTCAGTTAATATAAAAAAAGACCACATTAACATGGTTAAGTTCCCAGGAATTTAAGTTCTGTAGGGATGGGCAAAACAGCTAGTGTCATCACTTACAAAATTGCCTTAAATATGATGGTGACTGTGTTGAAAAATAAAGTTTATAATTTTTGCTTTTTAATTCCATTTTCCATAAACTTTTAAACTCCCTTCATGTAATATGTGGAAAGAAATTATTAAAAAGCAGTGGCTCTTGTGATTATGGAGACTCAGAAGTCCTTCAATGCTGTCTATAAACTGGAGATCCATGAAGTACACTTGGAGAGCCTTAGAGCCGGAGAACCAATGGCATAGATTCTAATCTAAGTCCGAAGGCTTTCAAACCAAGAATGTCAAGGGCATATTGATATCTCAGCTCAAGCAGTCAGGCAGAGAGATAATTTGACCTTCCTCCACCTTTTTATTCTTTTCAGGCTTTCAGTAAATTAGATGATTCCTATGCACACTGGGGAGGTCCATCAACTTTACTCAGTCTACCAGTTCAAATGTTAACCTATTCTGGAATGTTACCTGTGGAAATAAAGCAAAGGAAAATTTGAAAAGAAACAAATAGTCTATAAATGGAAACTGTAGTCCTTAACATCACAACAGATAGGTTAAAAAAACATATTAGACACATCCAAAGTGAAAATTAGCAAACTGGAAGATATACATGAGGAAAGCACTCAAGTACAGAGAAAAAGAGATAGAAGAGATAAAAGAGTGGTTCAGAGATGAGAAAGAATGAGAAGTCCAACATACTTTTAACATGTCTCAGGGAGATGTAGGAAGCATGTAGAAAATGGAAGAGGGGCAATATTCAAAAACAAAACCAATGATAATCTTCAATAATAGAATAAAAGCATCTAAAACTTAAGATATACTGATCCCCAAGCAAAAAACCACAACAAACCAAACCAAAAAAAAAAGACAACTAGATACATACACAGTTTGAGAAAAACACAATTCCAATGTTCCCCACAAGTGAAGTCTCAATAAATAACAAAATTTTGGTTTCATATAGAACACATTCACAGATTATAATGTGTAAAATTAGAAATTAATAATAAAATAACTTCTAGGAAATTAAAATTATTAATATTAATTAAAAGAGTGAAAAATTCACACTATATTAAAGCATGAATTGAATCTTTTTAGCAATATTTTCACCTCAAGAGAACAATTTTTTTTAGGTATTTGATATATAGTTGTACCTGATTATTTATAATACTAGTTTTATAAGCAAATCATTCTCCTTAGTTTCATGGCTATTCCTGAGACTACAATATTTTGTTAGGTTCTCTCTAATCTCGATCAATTAGAGAACTTTATTTGGTTGGTACTTTACAAAGTGCTTTCACATACATTCTGTCACCATCTAATTTCCCCTGCTTAGTGATGTAAATGGAAGATGCATTTGTGACATCTTTAACTTAACTAACATGCAAATCTCTTAATAATATGCAAATTAACAAATATGCTAGAATTAGGACTTTCTCACCAATGATTTTCACTTCATTTTACAGCATATAGAGAGTTCATTCAGGTATGCCAAGAAAGTACAGTCTTGTAGTGGAAAATTTTTGACATTAAGGATGGAGGTGCTTGAAGACAGTGCTCTCCCATAGGAACCGAGTATGCATGTTATAATAGATTTCTTCTTTAACTGATGTAAGAAAAGAACAATCTAGGGGCCAGTGGGTGGTGTGGTAGTGAAGGTGCTGGACTCCCACAAGACCAATCACAGTTCAAGTCCCAGTCACTGTGGTTTGAAAACCACACCAGGCATATGTGCATGCATGCTCCAAATCCTAAAGGAGAATGGAGAAGAAGAAATTGTGGCATGGCCAGCCCCACTGGGAGGCGGTTTTCCACGTTTCCTCTCTCTGTCTCTCTCTGTCTCACTCCAACAAGTGCACATACCTACAGCAAAAATCTAAAAGAAAAGAATAGTTTGAACAGCCCTAAAATATTTGATAATAGAGTATAGCAGAGATAGTGCATATAAGAAAACTTGCTCTGTACTTTAAAAACTTTTTTTTAAATTAAATTGACTTTTAAAATTTTATAACATTTTTTGAAAAATATATATTAATTTGTTTTTTAAACAACTGATAATTTTTCACTGTAAAACCTAAACTTTGGTCCAGGCAGTGGTGCAGCAGTAACACAATTGGACCCATCTGAGAAAAGTCCTGGTTTGAATCCTGGGACCCCTGAGCACAAGCATGAGGGCCCACCTGCAATCTGAGACAGCTGTAACTGAAGGTAGATTGTGGCAAGGAAACCCTGGCCACAGGGGAGGGGCCTGCTTCTCAATCTCTCTCACTCTCTGTATCTCCCTCTCATGGGAGAAATAAACTTAAAAAATAAAAACCCTAAGCCTCTCTTGAAGATTCTGTTCACATAGATTAATAAATAACCCTTAGATGTCTATTTAGGGAGTTTTTTCATCTCTGAATATGTTTGTAGTGAATTCTAGCTACTATTCTAGATTGGTAGGAGTTACATCTTGAGCAATATTTTATTGGCCAATACAATTCACAGATCCAGGCACAACCCAATTACAAGGCATTTGACAGATAATTCTTCTATTTTTCATTCTTATATCATGAAATATGTTATTGAAGTATCTGCTGTCCTGCTTCTCTATGTTGAATTGAATGTTTCTGTCTGGAGACATACATTCTATTTTCTGACTTCCACAAGAAATTCAGTAAGGGCTGGCCTGGTGGCACAGTGGTAACTCCCTGCTCAGATGATGCTGGATTCCTGTGGAAGACCATGGGTTCTGTTCCTCGGTTGCTCTGTATACCCTGAGTTCCTGTGTTTGTGATCCTGGTGGCTAGGAAAGAACACAAAATGGAACTCTGCTGAGGGTGCTTATCTTCCTTTCTCTCTCTCTCACTCATTCTCATGAAAGAAGAAAAACTTTAAAAAGAAGAAAAAGTATTAAATCCAATCAGTCAAATATTAATAAAGACTTCCTGAAGATTTACACAAGCATCATGAGGGTTATATCCCATGGTATGCAAACTTTTACCCCAACATGTTGTGGAACATCTCTTACCACATACCTCCCCACCGAGTCCCAGGCCACCAGGAATCACCTTTCTTCATTTGCTTCCAACACAGCCTGAGCCCAAGACTCCCCCAACTCCTTCCTGCAGAGTTTTCTCCAAGAACCTCTTCACTGCCTGCCCTTCACCCTCGCTCCATTAAGCAGGGTAATGTAGTCATTGAGCCCAATTCCTCATCTCAACCAGGAACCTACTGACCCTCCACTGCTTTTTTCCTTTGCTGAGTCAAAATCAAAACACATTGATCTTCTTTGCCCAAACAAAAACAAAATTAAAAAAAGGAAAAGTCAATGTTACTAATACAACAATATTTTATAAAAACTCTACTTTGAAAATTTAAATAAATTATTTTTTTAACACCACAGAGTATATGCATGTGTACAAGAGAGAAAAAGAAAGTGAGAGATAGAGTACCCTTCAACTGTAGGGCCAACCCTGAAATAACATGTTAAGTAACCCTACTCACTCATATTTAAAGATGATAATCTAGGGGCCAACAGGTGGCAAGGTGGTTAAGGCTCTAACTCCCACATGGCTGACCACAGTTTGAGTCCTGGACCTGGTGGCTTGCTTTTTCACTTTCTCTCTCTCTCTCTCTCTCTCTCTCTCTCTCTCTCTCTCTCTCTCTGTTTCTGGTGAGCACATGTGCCCTATAGTAAATTAAAGAAAATAATAATAAGGACCAAGCAGATCAGCAGATGGTATAATGGTTACATCACTGGACTCCCACCTAGTCAACTGTAGTTTGAGTCCCACATCCAGCAGCTTGAAACTCAAGCCAGATACACCTGGGTGCATGTCCAAAATCCTGAGAGGAGAATGGAGGAGAAGGGATTGCATCATGGTCATCCCCCCGGGGAGTGATTTCTCACTTTCTGTCTCTGTCTCTTTCTGTCTCTCTGGCAAGCATGTGCACCCTATAGCAAATATCTCTCTCTAAAAAAGTTTTAAAAAGAAAGAAAATAATAAATGAAATTAAACAAATAACTCTTTAAAACACTAAAAATGATACCCTAACCATGTATACGTTCTGTTTCACTTTCATTATATCACGTTTTAATTTAGTCACATCATTACTAAGCCTGTAGGTGCATAGACTCTTGAGTTCTCTATCTCTCTCTGGTAAGTACACATGCCTTATAACAAATTTTTAAAAATAAATAAATAAAATGCAAATAATTCTTTTTTAAAAAGGAAAATAGTTGGCAAAGAAATTAAGGACAAAGTTCTGAGCAAGGCTTAAAATCCCCATGAATTTTTAAAAATATTATTTATTTTACATTTTTATTTTTAAATTTGATCAGAGAGAGCAAGGGAAAGTGAGAAAGCAAGCCACCAGATCCAGGACTCAAACCATGGTCAGCCTTGTGGGAATTTAGCACATTAACCACCACGCCACATGCTGGCCCCTACCCATGAATGTTTCTTGGTCTGTATTTTTTTTTCCTCTTGCTTTTGTTTTTTATTTTACTAGAGGTCGCATGTGTTCACTAGAGACAAAGAGAGAGAGAGAGACAAAGCACACCTCTATGAGATGGAGTCCTGCCACAATCCTTTTTCTCCATTTCTCCACCCCATCAGAATCATGGGCACACACCTGCACTCAGCATATTTTTCAAGCTGCAGGGCCCAAGATTTTTTTTTTTTTTTGAGAGATTTTCACTGTAGGGCGCGTGCGCTCGCCAGACAAACAGAGAGAGACAAAGAGACAGAAAGTGAGAAATCACCCCCCAGGGGGGATGGTCACGCCGCAATCCCTTCTCCTCCATTCTCCTCTCGGGATCTTGGGCACGCACGCACACGCGCCCGGCGTGAGTTTTAAGCCACCGGGTCCGGGACACGAACCGCGGTCGACTACGTGGGAGTCCAGCGACATAGCCATTACGCTAACTGCTGGTTCCCCAGGGCCCAAGATTTGAACTGCAGCCCACCATGTGGAATTTAGTTCCCAATGCATAGTATTTAACCACTGCACTACAGGGCTTATATTTTTAATTCATTTTATTCTGAGTGCTTCATGAGACGTGGTCGTGGTCACGATTATTTGAATTTTCATTGTTCTTTTCTAATTTTTTTCTCTTTCTGTAATATAAATCTATCTTGGAGGTAATGACTATATATTAAAGTTATGTCACACAATTATCTTAAGATTAAATCAAATAGAAGAATATGCTTTCTTTGGAATTAATTAAATCCATTTCCCTATTAAGAGATTTGAATAGAAATTATTTTAAATCAAATTCTTCCTAGATAAAGTGTGTACTGTTAAAACTAGGAATTTTTTTTTTTTTTTGAGAGGTTTTTGTGCTCGCCGGAAAGACAGAGAGAAACAGAGAGACAGAAAGCGAGAAATCATGCCCCAGGAGAGATGGCCATGCCACAATCCCTTCTCCTCCATTCTCCTCTTGGAATCTTGGGCACACAAGCACACATGCCTGGAGTGAGTTTAAGCCACCAGGTCCAGGAGTCGAACTGCAGTCGCCTACATGGAAGTCCAGTGACATAGCCATTACGCCAACTGCTGGTCCCTAAAACTAGAAATTTCTAAAAAAAATTTTTTTAGGTATAGGGTCTTGCTGTGTTGCTCAAGTAGGCCTTGAACTCACAACCCTGCTACCTCAGCATTCCAAGTAGCTAGGACTACAACTGTGTGCCACCACACCCAATTTATTTTAAGTAGAATATTTATTATAAGTTGTTGCAAAGTCGTACATGTTAATAAAAAGATAAATAAGTCCATTTAAAAATAATAGAGGACCAGCCTCACAGCATGGCAGCAGCTAAGAGATGCACAGTTGGGTACCATGTGGCTAACTGAGGTTGGAATTCTTATCCCAACAGCTGGAAAATCACACCAGATATGTACACATGCACAGGACCCTGGCAAAATGGAGGAAGGAGGAAAGAAGACTTGCAGCGTGGCCAGGCCTTGTGTGTGTGTGGCGGGGGGAGTGCTTTCGCTCTCTCTTTCATACATGTACACACACCCTTTGGGAAAATAATAGGTAGGCCCACCTGCAGGGAACACACTTATTGGTGCTGTTACTTAGCATGCTAAGGCCACACAGCAGGGCCAGGTTTGATTCTTTTTATAAAATAATAATTATTTTATTTAACTTTATTTATTTATTTAGAATTTGACCAGAAAGGGACAGAGTGAGAGAGAGAAAGATGTGTGTATGTGGGGAGTGGGAGGTAAGAAAGGAAGCTGCCAGGTCCAGGACTCGAACTAAGATTGGCCATGTGGGAGTCCAGCGCCCTTAACCACATACCACCTGCTGGACACCTCTCTCTTTTTTTTGAATAATTACTTTATTTAACTTTATTTATTTATTTATTTTTAATTCCAGGTTTGAGTCTTAGTCCTTTAAAGAAGCCATGTGTGGGCCAGCAGGTGGTATAGGGTTACATCATTGGACTCCCACATGGTCGACCATGGTTTGAGACCTGGAGATTTGAAACATGCCAGGTGCATGCCCAGAATCCTGAGAGAGGAATGGAGGAGAAGGAATTGTGATGTAGCTGTTCCCCCAAGGGGTGATTTCTCGCTTTCTGTTTCTCTCTGTCTCTCTGGCAGGTGCATGCACTCTACAGCAATAATCTCTAAAAAAAATAAAAATAAAAAATAAAAAGCTTTGTGCAGTGCTGTGCACTGTAGTCCCAACTACTGGAGAGATTGAGGGAGGAAGGAGGATTATAACATTGCAAGATCCATTATATGAAAAAATAAATAAATAAACCATTTTATTTGCAGGAGGAAAAAGTGATAAGCGCTTACAAAGTTAAAGCTCATTTATGAGGGAAGAAATAAAAAATACTTAAATTGAGAAATGGATTTTCCACTTCCACATTGCTGGGAATGAAAACATTTGTCGTCGTTTGGAAATCTGCTCTCTCAGGTACCATGATTAGGAGTGTAAATTGATACAACCTTTTTAAAGAGTAATTTGGCAGAAGGTATTAAACTTTAACATATAAATGTTACTTTTAAATTTAAATCACACATCTTTTGATCTTCCAATTGCATTTAGAAATTTATTCTATAGTTTTTTACACATATGAATAAGTAATCATTGCCACATTGTTTATAAATAGCCAAAAATCTGCTAAAGTCCCCTGACAAGGATCTGAGTCTCTTCTACGTTTTCGTACATACATCTGTGCTTGCATGCAGATGCCTAAAAGAAATAGAACTACTGAGACCAGCAGTAGGCATAATGGTTACACTGCTGGATACCACATAGTCAACCATGGTTCAAGTGCTGGACCCGGCAGCTTAAAACTCATGCCAGGCACATGTGCATGTATGCCCAAAATCCTGAGAGGAGAATGGAGGAAAAGGGATTGTGGTGTGGTCATCCCCCCTGGCAGGTGATTTCTCAGTTTCTGTCCCTCCATCTCACTAGCAAGTACACACACCCCATAGCAAAAATCTCTCTAAAAAAATAAAAAGAAGGAAAGAAGGAAAGAAAGAAAGAAGAAAGAAAAAGAAAGGAAGAAAGAAGAAAGAAAGAAAGA
>NW_006159977.1:2357491-2367502 GCF_000334495.1 Tupaia belangeri chinensis | reverse complement strand
GTCCAATATAAATTATTTTACACCAAAACTAAAGTTGCAGAATAGTATGTAACATGATCTTGCTTGTCTAAAATAAATAAATATGAGGAAGTAGAACAGTATGAAGGTACTTTGCTTTGTGAGTTACTCAGCTCTGCTTCTCTTTCTCTTTGGTTATGTTGTGGTTCTGTTTTGTTTCTTTGCTTGGCTGTTGTTACGAACACATACTATTTGTATAATAGTTCATAGGTAACGATGAAAGTCACTTTTACCTATATTCAATATTTTGTCTCAATGTCTCTAAATCTTCTGGGAATCACTTTTTTCTAAGTGTTTTTTCAAAGAAGAGGAAAAAGATTAGGAATATCATCAGTCTCTTTTTCTTTCTCCCTTGTGGCATCCTTGAAAAGATTCTCCTTCAATACTTGACTAAAGAGATAAAGGTGCCTCTGAGGTCAGAAGAAGATGGGTAAGGAAATTGGCATCAGCAGGTCTGAAGGCCGAAGTGGGTTTTAAAAACAAAAGTCAAATGAACTTTTAATTAAAAAAAAAAAAAATGCAGTGCTTTTTCATCTCCTCCCATGCTGCCTCCCTTAGCAGCCATGAATTACAAGTGAGAGGAGGTAGGGAGGAATTAAAGGCACAAAATCAGGCAAATTTTTTGAAGCTCTTTTGTGGGACAGATGCAATTCCAAATAACTCTTCCCATTCTAAATAGCAACAACAATACAAACCAAAAGTATCTTGCTTTACATCATGTAGATGTCAGTTATATGTTGAGAAAAAAATAAAATATTCATGCTACAGGAGTGTAGCTTTCACAGACTGAAAAACAACTGTGATATAGTTGGGAATGCTTATTTCAATTAGGTTTTCTGCTGTTGGATACATTGCACTGAAGGGAGAAAAAAAAAAAAAGAGAGAGAGAGAGAGAGAGAAATAGGTTTCCCTAATAGCTGTTTTATTTATTCCTCTTATTTTCTTATTTGATCAAATTTTCTTGCAAGCTCCTTTGTAGATTAAAGTTTATTTTAGTAGGTAATACCTTGCTTGAAGCTGCTTTTCAATAAGGAAGAGGATGGATTAAACTGCCCTCTTCCTAATTGCTTTGTGAAGCCTTCTCTTCTCCCTAATCTCACTGTAGTTTCTTAAGAAAGGAGGCACTTACATATCCCAAGGGCTTAAATGGAGATTTCTGCTGCAGAGGGTAAAGTAGGGAGTTTGTTGCATTAATCATTGAATAACATCAATCACGCCTCCACTTGGGCAGTTAAATTTCTGTTGAACAAAGTACAGAATTACCTGGGGACTGTCTCCCTCTTTATAAGTGGTGTCGTTAGACATCTGTCATGAAGGCCTTGTAAAAATAGATTTTTAGATGCAAACAAAGTCATTTTAAGAAAACACGTGTTAGGCACATAGAGAGTAATACATAAAAAGTATTGAGTAAGTACATTAAATTTCAAAATAAATTATTGTACCAATTGTACGGACTATTAATTACTTCCTTACTGCAAACTTGTCTGCTCATTGCAGCAAGAATGATCTTCATTAAGCACTATTTTGATTTCAGACCCATTTTCAGAAACTATAATAGGTCCAAATTTTTGCTCATGTAAATCTATATTGCTGATTCATGTTGAAAGGTTTATCTGACAATTGGCTCCTTTCTCCCTCAATTCACTTTTAAAAATTACTATATGGAGGTTGGCAGGTGGCTTGGTGATTAAGGCACTGAACTCCCAAATGGCCAACTGTGGTTCAAGTCCTGGACCTGGTGGCTTCTTTTCTTACTTTCCCGCTCTCTGTCTCTCTCTCTCTCTCTCTGTCTCTCTATGGTCAAATTGTAAAATAATAATAATAAATAAAGTTAAAATAATTCTTTTAAAAATTACTGTATGTTCATTTATCTTTCCTAGCCTCCAGCACATGTGAATCTGCCTCGTAATTTGCTTTCTCCAGCCCAAATGCTCCTTGAGCCATCTGCAATAGCGTTCTCCTTCCCCTTTGCCATTCCAGATCATCCCTTCTGCTCTTGTTACTTGTCCTCCCGACCAGCTTTTTAGAATTCAAGTTTAGAGCAGTGTCCTTACAGTAATAAAGTTATGCATGATGTCTTATTTATTTATTTCTCCGAAGAGCAAGAAAGGCAGAGAGGAACAGAGAAACAACACCCAACAGGGTCCTGAAGTGGCACCCCACCCCCGGCCTCAGCCTGCCCCAGAACCATGTCCCTAGAGCGTCCAGAAAAGTCTCCAGATTGACCCAGGAATCTTCCCATGTGGGTCAGACTCTCAGTACATCACTTTTAAAAATATATATATTATTATTATTTAGGGACCAACAGATGATGTAATGGTTACGTTGTTGGACTTACACATAGTTGACAATGGTTCAAGTTCCAGACCTGGTAGCTTAAAAGTCACACTGCGTGCGTGTGCATGTATGCCCAAAATCCCAAGATGAGGGTGGAGGAGAAGGGATTGTGGCTTGGTCGTCCCTCCTGTGGGGTGATTTCTCACTTTCTGTTTCTCTGTCTCTCTGGTGAGCGCACATGCCCTATAGCAAAAATCTCCATTAAAAAAAAAAAAGAATTACTTATTTTATTTATTATTATTATTTATTTATTTATTTTGCTTGCAGAGAGATTTTGCTATAGGATGTGTGCACTTGTAGAGAGAGAGAGACAGAAAGTGAGAAACACCACAGCCCCCCGCCCCAGGGGGAATGGCCATATCGCAATACCTTCTCCTCTACTCTCCTCTTGGAATTTGGGTCGCACATGCACATGCTCCCAGTGTGAGTTTTCAGCCGCTGGGGCCAGGACTCGAACCGTGAGAGTCCAGTGACATAACCATTATTCCGTCTGAAGGTCTCACTCTTCTTCTTTTTTTAAAATCATTCTATTTATTTATTTACTCATTTTAATTTGACCAGAGAGGGACAGAGTAAGAGAGACCAAAAAAAAAAAAAAAAAAAAGAGAGGGAGAAAAGAGAAGGAAAGTGAGAAAGCAAGCTGCCAGGTCTGGGACTTGAACTGCCATCAGCCATGTGGGAATCCAGCACCCTTAACCACCATGCCACCTGCCAGTTCTCCATTTTTATTATTTTTAAAATTAGTTCTAGGGAACGTGCTCAGTCAGACAGAGAGAGAGAAAATGAGAAAGCAAGCCACCAGGTCTGGGACTTAAACCAGGGTCATCCGCATGGGAGTTTGGTGCCTTACCCCCTTACCACCTACTGGCCTCCTAGTGCATCACTTTTTACCACTGTACACTGTCCAGCCCCCCGGAAATTTTTATTTCTGTCTTACAAGACTTTACACCAACTCAATACAGCTTTAATTATCTTTAATGAAATAGAAACACAGTGAAGACAAAGGCTTTTACAACTTTCACATTCTCACCGAAATTATCCACATATACAAGAGACTTCCTGACCTAGTTAATTTCGAGGGTCTAAGAACAATCCATAAAAAGTTAGACTCATTTGAAAATAAAGATAAATATATTGATGGGAAGAGTCAAAGACAAAATGTGTTTAGTATCTGCAAACTAATTTAAAGCTATAATGAAATTAAAATCAAAGTTCCAATTTTGGTGGGTTTATGAAAGTTGTTTTGTTGAAACATTTAAAAAGACATTCTAAAATTCATCTTGAGTGATGAATTTATGTTTACAGGAAAGGATTTGTAAGCAATTATATCAGGAAAATAAACCATAGTAGTACCATACAGTATTAGAAACCTAGAATGATTAAAGCAATTAAGTTGATAAAGAAATAGATATATAGGGGGTCACTAGGTGGCATGGTGGTTAAAGCGGTGCACTCTCACAGGGCTGACCATGGTTCAAGTTCCAGACCCGATGGCTTGAAAATCACACCAGGCGTGTGCGTGTACATGCCCCAAATCCTGAGTGGAGGCTGGAGAAGGACTTGGTGTGACCATCCTCTCCAGCGGGAAATTTCTTACTTTTCCTTTCTTTCTCTCTCCAGTGAGTGCATGTACTCTATGGCAAAAATCTACAAAATAAATAAATAAAAAAGAAATAGATATATAGATTAACTGAGCATAACCAAGAGTTAAAAAATGATGCGTGGAGCTGGTCCCACAACATAGTATTTAAGCACTAGGCAGAGAAAGCCAGATTCTACATGGCTGCCCAGTGTAGAACACCAGACCCAGCAAGTTGAAAAACACACACAGCACATCCGATTATGCCCAGGATCCTCTGCAATAGAGAACTGGAGGAAAGGGGATTAAGGTTTGACCAAACCCTGGGTGTGTGTGTTGGGGGGGAGGGGAAGATGTTTGCTTACTCTTTCTTTCTCTCTCTCATGTATACACATGTGCCCTCTGGCATTAAAAAAAAATGATTTATGATCTATCCACATAAGGAGAATTTAGATTTTTCTATAGACAGCACTTTGTATCAAGAGATGAAGAATAATGTATTCAATAAAGTTTGGAACATTTGGTTAACCAAGTTGAAAATGAACAATTTAGATTCTTAACAAATAAGAAAACAAATACCAGATGGATTAACAATATCAAAGTAAGTCAAATAGGAGCCAGTAGGTGGTATAGTGGTTAAGGCGCTGGACTACCACATGACTGGCCACAGTTCGAATCCTAGACCCAGCGACTTGAAAATCACACTGGGTACACGTGCATGAGTGCCCAAAATTGTAGGAGGAGAATGGATTGTGGCACGGCCATTCCCCTCGTGGTGAGGGTGATTTCTCACTTTCTTCTTCTTCTTTTTTATTTCTTACAATTTTTTAAAATCATTATTTATTTAATTTTATTTATTCACTCATTTATTTTAATTTGACCAGAGAGAGACAAAGAAGAGGAAAGAGAGAGAGGGAAAGTGAGAAAGGAAGCCACCAGATCCAAGACTTGAACCATGGTCGGCCATGTGGGAGTGTCCAGCACCTTAACCACCACACCACCTGCTGGTCCCAATTTCTCACTTTCTTCTTGCTGTCTCTCTCTCTGTTGAGTGCACATGTTCTATGGCAAGAACTTTAAAAATAACAATAATAAAGTAAATAACAAAACAACAATTAAAACCACTTAATGGAAGGACCAGCAGGTAGCATGATAGTTAAGGTTAAATCTCATATGGCCAACTGCACAGGCTTGGCAGCTTGAAAAACACATTGGGCACATGTACATATTTGCCCCAAATCCATAGAGAATGGAGGAAGGGGCTGTCATGTGGCCATCGCCGCTAGGGGTTGCTTTCTCACTTTCTTTTTCTCTCTCTTTGTCTCTTTATCTAGCCAGCACACATGCCCTTAGCAAACAAACAAACAAAAAATAGTACTGGGGCTAGCAGATGGCGTAGTGGCTAAGGTGCTGGGCTCCCACTCGGTTAACCATGGTTCAAGTCCCAGACCTGGCAGCTTGAAACTCATGCCAGGTGCGTGTACGTGCCTGGCGGTGGGATGATTTCTTGCTTTTTGTCTTTATGTCTCTCCAGAGATCTCATGCACCATATAACAAAAATCTATTTAAAAAAAAGAAAGTACTAATGTAGGCAAATATTTCTTATAACCTTTAAGAGGAGAGAACTTAAAAAAAAAAAAAAAAGAGAGAGACCTTGGGGCTGGCAGGTGACATGGGGGTTGAAGCTCTGGACTCCCACATGCTTACCATAGTTCGAGTCCCAGACCTGATGGCTTGCTTTCTCACTCTCCCTTTCTCTCTGTCTGTCTCTCTCTGGTGAAAAATTGAAGAATAATGGGACCAGCAGTTAGAGTAATGGCTCTGTCGCTGGACTCCCATGTAGTCGACTGCGGTTTGCGTCCTGGACCCGGTGGCTTAAAACTCACACCAGGCGCATGTGCGTGCGTGCCCAAGATCCCGAGAGGAGAATGGAGGAGAAGGGATTGCGGTGTGGCTATCCACCCTGGGGGGTGATTTCTCGCTTTCTGTCTCTCTGTCTCTCTCTGTCTATCTGGTGAGCGCACGCGCCGTATAGCAAAAACCTCTCCAAAAAAAAAAAAAATTGAAGAATAGTGATAGTAAATAAAATTTAAAATAAATAAATATTTTTGAAAAGAGAGAGAACTTTCCAAAGGTAATACCAAAAACAAAAATAAAAGGGAGCAAAATTGTCACGAAAATGTTTAATTCTCTGTAAAAGTATCATGAGCAAAGTTTAACAAGGAACAATGAGCTGACTGAATAAAATACTTACAACATGTAAGACAAAGAGCTAAACATTCAACACATAGTCTTTCAAAATCAATAAAAAAAATAGAATCCCTTGAAAGAAAAATGGGCAAAGAATTCGAAAAAGCACCATGTAAAAGAAAAAACACTCGACTGTGGTTGACCATGTGGAACACGGTTCTCTTAACAGCTAGGCTACGGGGCGGCCCTCTTTTAGTGTAATACCTATTACTGTTAGTCTTTGTATATGTTCTAGGCTGTGTTGCTGCATGCAACATAGAATCACCATATTTTCTTTGTAATTGTTCTTTTTATTATTAAATAATGACCCTACATGCACCAAATAGTATTGCCTAAATTCTATGTCATACTGTTAATATTGCTTCAGCATCTTTATTTGTTTAGTACTTATCTGGAATATTTTTTCCATAATTTTACTTTGAACGTGAAGCATCATCGTGTTTTATGCTCTTCAGAAGCTTAAAACACATAGATAGAATTTGTATTTCAGTTCAGATAATCTCTTGTCTATAACAGGTGAACATAAAGTTCATATTTATTAAGATTACTTACATAGGGTTTATTTCTACCATCCTCATTTATTTTGTATTTACCTTTTTAAAAAGTATTACTATTATTTTTACTACTCTCTATGGGATTGTTTCCATTTTTTCCCTTTTTGTCTCCTATAGTGTTCTGAAATATATGTACTCTATCCCTTTAAGAGGTTACCTTGGGGCCAGCAGGTGGTATGGGGTTAAGTCATGGATTCCTATATGGCTGATCACAGGTCAAGCCCCGGACCTGGTGGCTTGCTTTCTCACTCTCTCTCTCTCTCTCTCTCTCTCTCTCTCTTTTTGGTGAGTATGCATGCCCTGTAGTAAATTAAATAATAGTGAATAAAATTTTAAAAAAATTTTGGAGAGGTTTTTGCTATAGGGCACATGAGCTCACCAGAAAGACAGAGAGAGAGAGACAGAAAGTGAGAAATCACCTCCCAGGGGGATGGCCATGCCGCAATCCCTTCTCCTCCATTCTCCTCTTGGGATCTTGGGCATGCACACACATGCGCCTGGCGTGAGTTTAAGCCTCCAGGTCCAGGACTCAAACCATAGTCAACTACATGGGAGTTCAGCAACATAGCCATTATGCTAACTGCTGGTCCCAAATAATAATTTTTTTTAAAAGGGAAGAGATTTGATTTTTAAAAAATCAAAATACAGTATCAGCTCGATTTCAGATAAGGCTGGGAAGAGAAGGGCTTCTAGGTCTACCACTAGACAGTTTTGCTGATACTTTATTCCTGAATTTGATGGATCAAGTCCCCAATATCAGAATGGGAAAAGTCTCCCCAATAAGGCTGGTTGCTTACCTCCTGGACAGAGGCAGATGGAGACGTTCCTTCCCTGGAGGCACACAGATCTGGCAAAGCAAGAACAACGGGGGCTGAGCCATGCATGCTGAGGTCTTGCTCTTGAACTTTTCAGTCTTCTTGCCTTGCAGAGGAATGGTTAAGGGGCCAGAGATAAGTTGAAAGTGCTCCTTTATTTATTTTTGTTTTTATTTTTTTAATTGCCAGGGAGTATATGTGTGCTCACCAGAGAGAAAGAGAAACGGAGAGAGGGAGAAAGCACCCCACAATGAGGCATAGTCACATCCTTTCTCTTCCATCCTTTCAGGATTTGAAAAACTCACGCACATGCACCTGACAAATTTTTCAAGCTGCTGGGACCAGGATTTGAACTATCGTCAGCCATGTGGAATCGAGTCCTTTAAGTGCTAGACTGCTGGCCAGACCTGTTCTTATTTTACCACTTGATCAGATCAAAGTAGAATTTCTCTCCTCTCTATAGATGTATGAATGGCAAATAATCATTTCATATGCGTGAGAATAATAGTCCCAGCCAAAGTCTGACTTATCATGGACCTCGTGCTAAATATCAAACTTGTATGGACCTTCCCAAGGTCCAAGGAGAAGTGGCTGCCCCCGGGGGGGCAGAAGAGGGGGGGGCTGCCAGCCTGCAGGTCACCCTCTGGCTGATGGTCTGAAGCTGCAGAGCAAGTGGGGGTCACTAGGGACAAGTGCCCAGTGCCAACCTGTACCTGATGGACCTCATGGAGCATCAGCATCTTCCCCAAGGAGAAGAACCTGCCTGAGACATGGCTCTGTGCCCACCCAAGGGCCATGTGACTTGGCTTCACCGGCACCTTGGCATACCCCACTGCTGAGAACTGCCCTGGCAAGGCAGCGAGTGGGAGGGGTACTGGGCGTGGTGAAACCCAGTCGACCTTGACCAACTTGCTGTGACAGTGAGATCAAAGGGCTGGTGTTATCTGAGGACTCTCTCCACTACCAATAATGAATTGTGAAGCTAAAATAAACTTAAGTATGATTGATTTTCTAAAAAATCTTTTAACTAGGTTAGAAGATTAGTTTATCTTTAGAAGACTGATTTTCTACTTTCTTTATAGAAGATAATATTTAAAAGTCATCGTAACATTCAAAGGGAATCAAAGGGTATATGGTCCAAAAATGTAGGGAATAAAATGTATTACAGAGGAAGTATATCCATTATAATAAAATAATTAAAGATTATATCATATTTCTGAATTTTGTGAGGTTTTGCAGGAGTTAACTACAATTCGAATTTTCATCTGTTGTGATTTCTTTTTTCTTTAAACTTTTTTCTCTATTCATACTAGGACACAGGCATGTGCATATGACAGAGAAAGAGAGAGAGAGAGAGAGAGAGAGAGGCTCCTTCCACAGCACCTGGTTACACTGCTATCCCTTTCCCCTGTCCTCCAGCCTGTTGGATCCTGGGCACTCACACCTGTGCCCAGTGTGTTTCTGGCTGATGGCACCAGGGATTCAAACCACACGTACCATGTGGAATCCACCTTTTCTTGAGTAGTGCAATACCACTGCACCAGAGGGCCAGTCCTGGTGTGACTTAATTCTCATTCTTAAAAAACTAAGCTTTTGTACGTAGTTTTATATTAATAACCTGATATTCTTTTTTAAAAATGTCCCCCAATATATTAGAGCTATTAAAATATGGACCCATCCCCTTTTTAAACACTTTACAAAAATGTTTCCCAAATTACCTCTTTTTACCTTTGGTCCTTATCTCCCCCATTTCTTCTGGGTCCATTTTCCTTCTTGACCAAGATCTTATAGTTCTTCCAGTGACTATAAACTCAAATAGGGTGATTATTTAGCTCTCCCTCTTGAATGAGACAAAGAATTCCACCTAGAGCCGGCAGGTGGTATGGTGGTTGGGGTGCTGGACTCCCACTGGCCGATGATGGTTCAAGTCCCAGACCTGGTGACTTGCTCTCTCTCTCTCTCTCTCCCCGCCCTCCTCTCTCTCTGTCTTTCTCTGTTTTCTGCATATGACTTACACCAAATTTTAAAAAATAATAATAAATAAAATTAAATATATTTTTTTAATAAAAAGCATTCCATTTAGGATCTTTTCTCCCTTTCTGCACTTGGCATTGTTATTTCAGTTCTGGGTGTGTCATTGTTGCAGAGAAATGAGTCTGCCTTTGAGGACAATCTGACTTTTCTCCCTATTTTTTGTACCCTGCAGTTTCACTCTCATCTATCAAGGTTTGAATTTGTTTTCATTTAACCTGCAAGGGCCTAGGTCTACTTCTACAATCTGAGGATTTATGTCTTTTTTCAATGCAGGAAAAGTGTCATTCTCTAGCATTCTATTTAAAAATAGTTTTTAATAAATACTGAGCAGATACAAAACAATATTTTACAATATAATGTATATAGAGAATAATGGAATAAAAGAATTATAGTGCTACACCTACATCCGCATCGTCAAATGTAG
>NW_006159977.1:2352469-2357052 GCF_000334495.1 Tupaia belangeri chinensis | reverse complement strand
AATGCTGCTTGAAGCATTTTCATAAATGCCTCTTAGAGCAGGATATTTTTTCTAGAGTTTACACCTAGGAGTGGCATTGCTGGGCCGTCAAAGCTGGGCATCGTCATGAAGCAAAATTGTTTGCCAGTGTGTGTTCCAATTTACACTTTCACCTGCAGTGTGTGAGAGATCACCTTCTCCGTGTCCCTGTCAATGCATGGCAGTGTCATTCCATTTTTGCAGGAATGTGGTCGTACTTCATAGCAGAGTTCATTTGTATTCTCCTGATTTAGCAATGAGATGAAGTAAAATTTTGTTCATCTATTTGACCATGTTTCTTTTTCAGAAAACACTGTGTAAATCTTTTGACATTTTTAAAAAGTTGACTTGTCTTTGTTATTGATTTGTAAGAATTATTACTTTTTAAACTTTTATTTATTTATTTATTTAAATTTGACCAGAGAGGGACAGAGTGAGAGAGAGAGAAAGGGAGAATGCAAGCCGCCCGGTCTGGGACTCGAATCATGGTCGGCCATGTGGGATTCTAGCACCCTTAACCACATGCCACCTGCTGGCCCAGAATTATTATTATTATTATTTTTTTTTTAGAAATTTAGGGTGCATGCACTCGCCGAAAAGACAGATAGAAAGCAAGAAATCGCCCCCTTCCAGGGGGGATGGCCATGCTGCAATCTCTTCTCCTCCATTCTCCTCTCAGGATTTTGGGCACACACGCACACGTACCGGGTGTGAGTTTCAAGCCCCCGGGGCTGGGACTCAAGCAGCAGTCAACCATGTGGGAGTCCAGTGCCCCAACTGCGATACAACCTCCTGGCCCGATTTAAAAGGATGCTTTACGTGTTCAGAATACCAGCCCCATGGCAATTATACATTTAGCAAATGCCTCCTCCCAGTCTGTAGCCGGCCGTCTCATCCTCACTATGTTTTCTTTTGATAAGTGGATGTTATTTTTAATGTAACCCATTTGTCAATTTTCCTTTGTGGGTTTTTGTTTTCTGTCTGAGTTAAAGTTTACATCCTTGAGGTCAGAGACTTATTTCCCATACTAACTGCTAGAATTTTTATAGGGTTGTATTTTGCATATAACTCATTGATTCACCTAGAATTGATTTATGTTTATAAGGTGATTTATGGGCCTAAGTTCTAATTATTCTTATGTGCTTGGCTTATTCATTTTTTTTAAAAAAATGTGTATACATTCTTACCTCTCATTTCACTTACGATACAAAAGATATATTATGGAGGGACTGGTAGGTGGCATGATGGTAAAAGGCGCTGGATTCCCACATGGCTGACCACGGTTCAAGTCCCAGACCTGGCAGCTTGCTTTCTCACTCTCTCTTTCTCTCTACGTGTCTTGCTATGGTCCAATTAAAAGTAACAGTAATGATAAATAAAATAAAGGAAATAATTCTTTAAAAATAAAAGATATATTGTGGGATACATAAAAATGGTACTCTGAGAGAAAAGTATAGCCTTAATACTTAGAGGTTGAAAATTAAGTAACTATGTTTCCGATTTGAAAATAAACACAAAAACAACAGGCCCCCTCTCTGTGATATAATCAGTGATTATTGGGCTGCAGAAGCGGGAGCCATATGCTAACTGCAGTTTGAGTTCCTGGTCCTGCCGGCCTGAGGGTGTGCCAGGTGTGTGTGCGCCTGGGCCCCTGGCGAGCTGGAGGGCTGGAGGAAGGGGACAGTGGCATGACGAGTGGAGGCGCCTCTTTTTCTCTCTGCCCGTCTCATGTGCATGCATGTGCTTTGTCATAAATAAAAGGAAAGAAAGAAAAGAAGGAAAGATGGAGGGAGGGAGGAAAGAACAACAGGAAAAAAGTCCCAGCCCAGCCGTGGTGGTGCAGGTGGTGAAGTGCCACTGTGACATACTAGAGCAGAATGGGAGACCCCAGGTTCTGAACCCGGGGAGCCCAGACGCACTCGGTGTGCCTGCACCATGCCCATGGTTCTGGCTCACTGGAAAGCTGGGCTGGGGGGTGAGGCAGGTGGTGGCAATTGCAGCAGGGCAAGACCCTGCCAAGGACACCTGTTTCTCACTTGAAATAAATACACTTAAAAAACACACAACGGAAGTAGGATAAAGAACACTATAGAGATAAGAACAGAAACCATATAAATAACTGTCATATAAATAATAGATCAATTAAATGGAAGATACTTTAATACAAAGCTCATAAATAATAGAAAGGCTCAAGGATTCCAAAACATTATTCTTTGAAAAGACTGACAATGTAGATAAACTCTGGTGAGACTGTTCAAGAAAATGAGAAAAGACACAAATAAATATTCTTAAAGTGTTAAGTGTCATAAGTTCAGATGCAGCAGAGACTGAAAAGATAAGAGAATGTTTTAAATCAACTTTATGGCAATAAAATTGAAAATTTAAAAGAAAACATACATGGTGAGCCTCGGGGCCTATTGGGTAAGGGAGCTCGATCCCACATGGCTGACCACAGTTTTAATTCCGGCCCCTGCTGCTTGAAAATACACAGGGTATGAGTCTGATCATGGCCCAAATCGGTACAGGATGAAGAAATGAAGAGATTACAGGGAACCAGCAGTTAGCGTAATGGCTATGTCGCTGGACTCCCATGTAGTCGACCGCAGTTCGCGTCTCGGACCCGGTGGCTTAAAACTCATGCCGGGCGCGTGTGTGTGCCCCGGATCCCGAGAGGAGAATGGAGGAGAAGGGATTGCGGCATGGCCATTCCCCCTGGGGGGTGATTTCTCGCTTTCTGTCTCTATGTCTCTCTGTCTGTCTGGCGAGTGCACGCGCCCTATAGCAAAAAAACTCTCCAAAAAAAAAAAGAAAAAGAAAAAGAAATGAAGAGATTACAGAATGCTGTCTCTCAGCCTCTCTCTGGCAAGCACATACACCCTCTGGTAAAAGAAGAAAGCATATTTCTAAAAAAAAGTATATTGATTTTGCATCTATAGCACTACATTCTCTTGTTAATTCCAGTAATTTTTCTTTGGGTAGTTGTGAGTTCTCTACATAAACCAGTTATACAATATGTGAATTATAATTATAGTACTGTTCTTCTCATCTCTTTGAATGTCTCTGCAACTGTCTTTCTGGAATGCGTGTTGAAAATATATTAGAATTTTTTGCCTTTCATGTCTTATAACCTTTCTTATATTTAATCTTGTTATCTGTGTTGCATTATGGATGATTTATTTAGATCTATTTTTCAGTTGATTATTTTATGTGATGATCTAATCATTCATTGAATTTTAATTTGGATTAATTAATCTTTTATTTTCAGGAGTCCGATTTGGTCTTATTTCAAATCTACCTATGCTCTGCTCATGTTGTCTTTTGGTTCCACTATTATCTCCATTTCTTCCTTACTTCTTTAACCATTTTAAATATAGTAATGTTTATATTATCCTTCAGAGTGTTCAGTTATCTGTAATTCTTTGGGCATTAATATTATTTCAATGTTTTAAAAGAATTATTTATTATTATTATTTAAATTTGCTAGAGGGTATGTGCACTCACCAGAGAGAGATAGAGAAGTGGAGAGTGAGAAAGCACACCACCAGGTCCGGGACTTGAACCACAGTTGACCATGTGGGGGTACAGTGCCTTAACCACTGCATCACTCACAGGCCTCAATTTTATTTATTTATTTATTTTACTTTTTAAAATTTGCTAGAAGGAGCATGTACTTACTGGAGAAAGACAGAGAGAGAGGGAAAGTGAGAAAGCACCCTCCATGGGGGATAGTCACACTGTAATCCCTTCTCCTTCGTTTTTCCTTTGGGGATTTTGGGCACACATGCACTTGCATCCACTTGTTTTTCAAGCCTCTAGGGCCAGGACTTGAACTGTGCAATTGGTTCTGTGAGATCCAACTGCCTTATCCATCATAGCACCCACTGGCCCTGGGTACTAATTTTATTGATTTTTGATTCTTTCATTTCTTCCTTGTTGCTTTATATTATCTGTGATTTATTTCAGTAGCTACCTATTTAATTTTATTTATTATCATTATTATTTTTAATTTGACCAGAGAGAAACATACAGAGAGGGGGCAGGCAGGAAGTGAGAAAGCAAGCTGCCAAGTCTGGGACTCAAACCATGTTCCGCCTTGTGGGAGTCCAGTGCCTTAACCGCCATGCCACCTGGCAGCCCCGGTCTGTAATTTTTTATCGTGAGCTCATCTGAAGCAGTTACTGTCTTTTCCATGGGAGCCCTGTGTACTCTAGATTATGGATTTGCCCTTATGGATTCACATTTTGTTCTCGAGGATCCCAAAGTTGTTACAGGTCTTGACCCAATTTAACTTTTTCTTGGCCAATGTCTTTGTTGGTTTTTCAGTTGATGATTCTCATGCTATAATTCTCATGCTAGAATACAAGAGTTCACACTCAGATTTGAGGCTTTACTTTCTCAGAACAGATATTCCATTTTCCTTTGTATCCCAAGCTCTTGAATACTAGGAGATTCCTTCCTCTTTTTTCTTTGCCAGAGTTCTCTCTCTCTCTCTCTCTCTCTCTTTAATTTTTTTTTTTTTTTTTGGAGAGGTTTTTTTTTTTTTTTTTCTTTCTATCGGAGCAGCG
>NW_006159977.1:2334316-2352162 GCF_000334495.1 Tupaia belangeri chinensis | reverse complement strand
ACAACCAATCAGGGCCCACCGTTTACAACCCACCAGAGTGTATATAACCACGGTGCCTGGCCCACAGTAGCCAGATGACGACGACGACCAGGAAGACGACAACTGAAGAGCCTGAAGAGCTGAAACACCGCGCAGTCTCCAGACGACCCTGAAGATCCTGAAGAGCTGACACTGCATCGTCTCCAGACAAACTGGGAGACCCTGAAGAGCTGTAACACTACATCGTCTCCGGACGACCCTGAAGAGCTGTGATACCACGTCGTCTCCGTGCTGCTCACAGTAGACGACGCGACCCTTAAGAGCTGTGACACTGCGTCGTCTCTGTGCTGTACCATGCTGCCCACAATAAACAGACGACACTGTCGTCTCCGTGCTGTAACACTACGCTGCTTGCCCCGGCTCTCACTCCTTCACTCAGGAAACCCGTTCGGCTGTCCCCCCGGGTCGGGACACCTCTCTCTTTAATTTTAAAGAGAAATTTTTGCTAGAGGTTGTGTTCACTCATTAGAGAGACAGAAAGTGAGGAATCATACCACCCCCTCCACAGGGGATGGACACACTGCAATCCTTTCTTCTTCATTCTCTTCTTGGGATTCTGGGCACACACGCACATCCGCCTGGTGTGAGTTTCAAGCCACTGGGTACAGGACTCACACCGAGGTCAACTACGTGGGAGTTCAGCCACCAGGTCTGGGACTCAAACTGTGGTCAGCCATGTGAGAATCCAGCACCTCAACTACCACACCACTTGCAAGCCCCTAAAGCTTATTTATTTATTTAGAGGTTTTTGCTTTAGGGCACGTGTGCTTGCCAGAGAGAAAGGGAGACAGAGATAGTGAGAGAGAAAGTGAAAAGTCACCCCCGGGGGGTTGGCGGTGGCCAAATCGCAATCCCTTTTCTTCCATTCTCCTCCTGGGATCTTGGGCAGGCATGAACATGTGCCCAGCATGAGTTTTAAGCCACTGGGTCTGCGACTTGAACTGCAGTCGGCCATGTGGGAGTCCAGCAACTCATCCTACCAGCCCCTAAAGAGAAATATTTTAATATTGTAATTTCTTAAAATCAATCCAATAAGTGGAACAATACATGGTGTCAACTAGGACATAAAAAGAAATATAACATGTAATTGTCTCATGCTTCTAAACAAGGCAACAAGTCCCCTTCCCCATAGCCACCCAATGATTCTTGTATTGACTAATTATTAATTTCAAGTAACCTTGAAATAGTTGGGCTGCTAATTCAAAAAATATCTATGGTTTCGTTTTTTAAAAATATTTATTTATTTATTTATTCATTTAATTGAACTTGACCAGAAAGAGAGAAGGAAAGTGAGAAAGCAAACCACCAGACCCTGGTCTCGAACTGTCGTTGCTCATGTGGGAATGTCCAGCGCCTTAACCACTATGCCACCTGCTGGCCGTATGCTTTTACTTTCCTAATGACGTTTGCGAATGTTTGTTTCGGGGTAGATGTGGGTATGTAGATGTGTCTTGGGCTGTGAGGGTATGTCTGTATGCTTGTGGGAAGCTACTGGGGGTATGAGGGTGTCCGTGCCTAATAATTTTTCATTCTCTTTCAATCTTTTACCTAATCCCTTCACTTTAGTCTTGTCCCTCATCAAATAATCATTACATCTAAATTACAAAGTATGAAATCATGTCTTTCTCTAAATGATCTGCCAATACGTATATACTGAAAATTTTTGAAGTCAATGATTTTTTAGGAATCTAAGTCCAAAGTGGGAAAAAAATAGAAGGCATTCCCTAGAAAAATCACACCCAAGTATATTAAGTATATTACCTGAACATTTCCTCCATAGTCTCTGCTTCTTTCAGAAATCCTTTACGATAAATTATGTTAAAGCAGATTGTGTATTAGACCAAAGACTGCCAGTACAACAAAACGTGTAAGTTTCTCACAGTGCTGTCAGTGGGCTATAGATGTCTCTCTAAGATCTTAGTGTTCCTAAGACCTTGGAAGATTCTTTTCCATTTTTCTTAAGGAGAGAAAGAAAGAAAGAAAGAAAACAAATAAAGTCGAATCAAATGAAAATATATTTTTTTATGTGTGTTCTTCCTACTTGACATTTCCCATTCAAAATGTTTGGTAGTGCCTACCTATGAAGAGGAAGGAATTGACTGCTTCCTGCGTGTGGTTTGAGTATGCGGGGACAAGCCAGCTGAGGCAGAACGCAGCGACAGGGCAGCCTTTGGCCCTGGAATTCAGCCCACCTGTTGAGGAGGGCCCACACTGACTACCATATTCAGCCCAGACAATGGAGTGGGGCCGGCAGGATCTGGAGAGCACGGCTGTGGCTGTGGCATGACTTCCCTGCAATGTGAACCAGCTGGGGAGTCCTCTAGTTTGGGGTGACACATACCTGTCTCCCAGATTCTTCATTTACTGGCTGTGTACCCCTACCTTATTTTGCTTCACATCGTTCAGTATCCTTATCTGAACAACAGAGGTATTACCTCCCTGGAGGGCCCTCATGAAGATCCAATGGGGTGGAGTATGTAGAGCTGAAGCCCCGCGTGATGTGAGCGCGCTGTGTCCACCGTTGCTGTGGTGCTTTGGTAGGCAGTGGGTGTCAGGGCTGCATGGGGGGAAAACTGATATTCAGCACTCCAGGCTGGCAGGCAGCACCGAATACAGCTGGCCGCAGGTAACTGGGCCACGATGATGAGGCAGGAGTTGAGGAACCAGCTCCCAATGGAGGGTGGGAGTATCAAACTGAAGCAGTCAGTGATCAGAGCTAAGCAGACCGCCAGAATCGGAGGAGACAGTAACAGGCAGGACTCAGCAGCCAGAACAAGGCAGTCATTGGCAAAACTGTGAACACAGCAAGGACCGGGTCCCAGATGCAAGGCCCAGCCCGGACCCAGGGAACCCACAGCAGAGAATGGAGCTGCAGTCTTAGACTCCGGCCTCACTGCCAAAGCCACTGCATGGCCCCGCACACCCGATTCTCGGTGACTCCTCCCTGAGCCCCATGGGGGAACCTGCTGAGGAAGATGAGTTACATTTTTCAGCTTTAGTTTTATTTAGTTATTGTGAATAAATGTTATATTTACATCATCTGAAAGTCAAAGCTATATGAAAGGTATACACAGAAAGAGAAAGTCTTGCTTCTATAGTTCTCTGTTCTATTCTCCTGTACTCTCTATTAGATAATCACCTCCAACAGAGAGTTACCCTTTCAGTGTGTAGGGTTTTGTTTTTAGGTTTTTTCCATAGGGCACATGTTTTCACCAGACAGAGGGAAGGTGAGAAATCACCCCTGAAAGGGGATGGCCACACCACAATCCCTTTTCCTCCATTTCCTCTTGAGATTTTGGGCATGCAAGCACACACGACTGGTGTCATTTTCTTTTTCTTTAGAATTATTTTATTTAACTTTATTTATTTATTTACTTATTTTAATTTGACCAGAGAGGGACAGAGAGAGAGAGAGAGAGAAAATGAGAAAGCAAGCTGCTAGGTCTGGGACTCAAACCATGTGGGAGTCAGTCATGTGGGAGTTCAGCACCCTTAACCACAATGCCACCTGCCAGTCCCTATGACTGTTGTGATCTTCAAGTGACTGGATCCAGGTCTCAAACTGTGGTCAGCCCTGTAGAGTCCAGGACCTCAGCCAATACACCACCTGCAAGCCCCAGTGTTTTTTGTTTTTTTTTTTAAACAAATATAAACACAGACACAGACACACACACACACACACACACACACACACACTTAGTCTCCTCACTGTTGAAAAAATATTAATCTTATAGCTTTCCCCATACCAATATATAAAAATCTCTGTGCTCTGTTAAAGCTGTGGATGTTCCATATTTGTTTTGAATAAGATCTCTATTCTGGACACTTGGATTGTTTCTAATCTTTTGTTATTACAAACAATGTGATAATTCAGGACCCTGGTCAGATATCATTTTGCACTTTTACTAGGTATAGTAGCATAGATAGATGCTTGGAAGTAAAGTGGCTGGGGGCCCACAGGTGGCACGGTGGTTAAAGGAGACATGGACTGAGTCCCGGACCTGGCAGCTTGCTTTCTCACTTTCTCTCTCTTTATGTCCCTCTCTTGCTAAAATAAATGAGGTTCAATAATAACATTGTGTAAAATCAAAGAAGTAAGGAGGCTGGGGGAAGGGGTAAATTAACCAGTCTCTTACTTCTCTCCAGTCTCTCCTAAGGAGCTGACCCCTTTCTCACTCCCGCTAGCGGGCTACGATATGTGAGAATGCCGGTTCCCTACCCTCCTCAGCAGACACCGCGCACTTCCAGATTGTCGCAGCCTGGAGGAAGTCGCTATTGTTTTTTAAGTTTCTTTCTTCCATGAGTGAAAGAGAGATAAAAGGAGAGAGAAGTACTCCCAACGGGGTCTTAATGCTGCAATCCATCCATTCTTCAAGTTTTGGACAGTCTTTATATTTTCAGTCAACTTCGTTTTCTTTCTTTCTTTCTTTCTTTTTCTTTCTTTTTTATTTTTTTTTTGAGAAGTTTTTGCTATAGGGTGCCTGTGCTTGCCAGGAAGACAGAGAGAGACAGAGAGACAGAAAGTGAGAAATCAACCCCCGAGGGATGGCCACGCCGCAATCCCTTCTCCTCCATTCTCCTCTCAGGATCTTGGGCACGCACGCACATGCACCCAGCATGAGTTTAAGCCACCAGGTCCGAGACTCAAACCATGGTTGACTACATGGGAGTCCAGTGACATAGCCATTATGCTAACTGCTGGTTTTCAAACGTGATTAACAGAAGGATGTGGGCCCGACCACAGTGGTGCAGTGAGTAGGATGCCACTGCATGACACTGGAGCCACAGGAGATGCCTTGGTAGGGCTCCCTGGTCAACCTAAGCAAGCCAAGCACACCGTGATCCTGGCTGGCTGGGAGACTGGGGCAGGGACAGGATTGTGGTGTGGTGAGACCCCGTCTCAAGTACCTCTCTTGTGAAAGAAATAAATACGTTGAAAAGTGTATAGAGGGATAAGTCTTTTTCTATTTCATTTGTCCTCAGATCATTTTTAAATGACTTTGAATCAACAGTTGGAGAGGGCATGAAGTGGTTTTTATGACTATGCAGGACGCTGTTGGTCCTTGCCATTAGAACAAAGATGATGGGGATCAGCAGATGGTATAATGGCAATGTCTCTGGACTCCCTCGTAATCAACTGCGGTTCGAGTCCTGGACCCAGTGGCTTAAACCTCATGTTAGTCACATGTGTGGGTGTGCACTCAAGATCCTGAGAGGAGAAGGGAGGAGAAAGGATTGTGGTGTGACCATCCCCCCCGGGGTGATGTTTCTCTGTCTCTCTTTGTCTCTCCAGAGAGTGTATGTGCCCTATAGCAAAAAAAATCTCTCTCTCAAAAAACAAAAGAACAAACAAACAAACAAAAAACTGGGACAACGTGGAGTCCTGGATGTGCTGAAACCCCAGTGGCTCCACATGGAATCTCCCTCCATGTCTGAGCCCGTGGCCTCCCTCATTGAGTCACTTCAGTGTGAAGCCACATTCTCCCCCAATGTTTACATTTAAAACTGTTTATTTGATTTTATTTTTTAATAATTATTTTACTTAACTATTAATTAATTAATTAATATTAATTTACCGAAAGAGGAGCAGAGTGAGAGAGAGAGAGAGAAAGAGAGAGAGAGAAGGAAAGTGAGAAAGCAAGCTGCCAGGGCCAGGACTCAAATCGTGGTTGACCACGTGGGAGTTCAATGCCATTAACCACCGTGCCACCTACTGGACCCTAAATTTAAAACGGTTTAACACACAGACATTAAACCAGATCCTGACACAATAATGCAATGCCAAGATTGCAGGGAGTATAAAGGCACCTTCTACCTCAGTGAAAAAAATTACGTGAAGCCAAAGTACCTAGAAAGTACATCTCAACTCAGTTACAACTAGCCTATTTTTATACCAATCATGCTGATAATTTTATTTCTCTGTAGTGCGAAGAAATATCTAATATCTGTATCTAATCATTTTAATAACCTTGAGCTCCCTGGAAGTACAGTGAGAAAGATTTTGCAACGCTGTCTTTCATGTAATGGGTTTTTTTAAAGCCCTAGAGCTAGTTGTCTAGCGCCACAGTTAAGCCCTGTGCATAGAGAGCTGGACCTTACGTGGCCACCCGCACAGGTTGAATCTTGGTCCTGGTGGCTTAAGCCCCCCCAGATGCATGTGCATTTACATGCAAAATCATAACAGGATGGAGAAATGGTGAAAAAAAGATTGCGGTGACCATGCCTCGGAGCGGTGCTTTCTCTCTCTCTCTCTCTCTCTCTCTCTCCCCAGAGGAAAAAAATTCTAAATCTGTAGGGTGATCACAGTATCTTTTGGCATATCAGTTAAAAGTTAAGTGTATGGCGTGGTGGTTAGGACACTGGGCTCCCACATGGCCGACTGTGGTTTAAGTCCTGGATCTGGTGGCTTGCTTTCTCACTTTCCTTCTCTCTGTGTCTCTCAGAGATTGCACATGGCCTATAACAAAATTAAAATAATGATAATAAATAAAACTAAATAAAAATAGTTATTGAAAATTAAAAAATAAGTGATTCAGCAGGTGGCTTGGTGGTTAAGGCTCTGAACTCTCACATGGTTGACCACGGTTCAAGTCTCGGACTTGGTGGTTTGCCTTCTCACTTTCTCTCGTTGTCTCTCGCTGTCTCTCTCATCTTTATTAGGTGAGCACACATGCCCTATAGCAAATTATAAAAATAACAATAAATAAAATAAAACACATACATAATTTTTAAAAATTAAATGTGTGTGCTCTTCTTCGTAAACATCTCATTTCTCCCATGTTGTCCAGACAGCTTCCCTTGTACTGATAGCTGGAAATCATTAAAGCTACCAAGGAGCAGAGAACTAACTTCTCTTTCAGAATGTACCAGGCCAAATTTGGCATTTTGTGGAGTTGGGACCCTGAGGAGGTGTGTGGTGTGGGCGATCTCTCACTGAGAGCAGGGAGCTGGCCCCCACCATGCTGCAGGGGGTCTGTCGTGGCACCTTCTGTCTCCTGCACAGACCACTGGGACGTGTGTGCAGACGAGTGGCATGTTTGGCATTTATCTTGCAAAGCTATGACTCTTCCAAGTGAATTTTGAAATTACTGTTCAGGCCACGACACAAGCAGGGTCTGCTCAATTCCCTTAGAATAATAGGTTGGCTATTAAGGGCACCTTCTTGTGCACGGGAGCTGTGGTTGCTCAGGAAGTGTCTCAGAAGCGTGGATACATCGCTACACTGGCCCTGTGCTTGGAGGAGGGGCATGCTGCCTTATCACTCTGACTGGCTGCAGAGTTTGTTCATCTATTAATAAGGTGGGGTGTCTTCCTGAAGCACTCATTCCAGAAGTGGGGACATAAACACCCACAAATATTTGTAATCTAACATAATAAGGGTAAAAAAGTTTGGTTCAGAGTTCCTGGGTGACTGTTCCACTGGAGGTCGGACATGTGACAAGGGAAGGTTTCACAAAGTTGGGGACATTTGGGCTGTTTTTTTAAAAAAACATTTGTTTAATTTTACTTATTATTATTATTATTATTATTATTATTTTAAATTTGACCAGAGAGAGAGAGAGAGAGAGAGAAACAGAAAATGAGAGAGCAAGCCTCCAGGTCCGGGACTTAAACCGCCATCAGCCATATGGGAGTCCAGCACCTTAACCACCATGCCACTTGCCAGTTCCTTGGGCTGAGCTGTGAAAGAGGGCAGCTTTTTACAAGCAGAGCAAAGAGCATAGAGAGCAGCCCGATAAAGGCAGAGAGCCACGGGTGTGCCCACTGGGGCGAGGACTTGGAAGCAGAATTTATCAGGGGCCACGTCTCAGAGTTAGTGGGCCCCCACTCAGACTTTGAGGAAGTGCTGGCACAGACAGTGGAACCAGCAAGAGTGGTCAGGGCAGAGTGGCGGGGACAGTCCTGAGGAGTGAGCGCCATAGGGAGTGACGCCCACGGGGAAGTGTGGCCTAAGGAAAGAGCAGAGGTGCCTCAGGGCTGGGGCTGGTGGGGTAGAGGAGCTGGTGAAGGAAAGGCAAGGGTAGCAGGAGCTTCAGGCCGGCCAGCCCATGGCCTGGAGGCTAAGGCGGCAGCTAGATCCATGTGAACCACACAGTCCCAGAAGCCAGCTTGGAGAACACGCCAGGCATGTGTGCGTGTGGACCCAAATCCTAAAAAAAAAAAAGGGGGGGGGGGGGGGAGAATAATTGAGAAGGGATGTCTGTGTGACCATCCCCTACAGAGGGTGCACTCTTGCCTTCTCCCTCTCTGCCTCTCTCCAAACACATGCACCCTCTGGCAGACTTAGAAAAAAGGCAAGAAAGAAAAAAAGAAGGGGCTTCAGGCTAGAGCAGTCTCAGGGAAGTCAGAGGAGGAAACATCTTATCCTAAGACTCCGAGTCATCGGTAGGGCCAGCTGCACATGGTACGTAGGCGCCATGCAGGGGGTGCCCGATCCTACACGGCCAAATGGGGTTGAAGTCTGTCTCCTGTGGGCCACATGTTGGGTGCCCTCTAGCATCCAGAATCCACATGGCATGGAGAATGGCGAGAAAAAGTACTGCAGTGTTCAAGCCCCATTGAAAATAGCTCTGCTCTCTCTTTCTCAATCTCTCTCTGTCTCCCTCTCTCGTGCATGGACTTGTACTCTGGCATAAAAAAGAATCGGTCATTGGTAGCCACCAACCGGCCTGTTCTCCTGCTTTGATAGATAAGGAAATCGAAGGGCCTGCTAGTAGGTGCCTCTTTCAGGCCAAAGCTTATCACGTGTCCTTGAAACTCCCTTCACACTCACACCCCCGAGTCTTCATACACTCCTGGCACGTGGGATGGCTTAGTTAATCTAAGCTGAATTCTCACCCCTTCTTTAACAAGCAAAAGCGGAACTGCGATCAGCAAATGCCGCACTTCAGATCTCAACGTATGTCTTAAGATCGAAGCAGAGGGGAACCAGCAGTTAGCGTAATGGCTATGTCGCTGGACTCCCACGTAGTCGACTGCGGTTCACGTCCCGGACCTGGTGGCTTAAAATTCACGCCGGGCGCGTGTGTGTGTGTGCCCAAGATCCTGAGAGGAGAATGGAGGAGAAGGGATTGCGGCGTGACCATCCCCCCTGGGGGGTGATTTCTCGCTTTCTGTCTCTATGTCTCTCTCTGTCTGTCTGGCGAGCGCACGTGCCCTACAGTGAAAAAAAAAAAATCTCTCCAAAAAAAAAGATCGAAGCAGAGGAAAGCCAAGACAAATTAGTTTTCTGAGGAAAGAGAAGGTCATCAGGAACCACAGGTGGAAGGAGAGCTGGTAGTTTGGTGGTGGCTGAGGCAGGTGGATCCCACATGGTTGACTGCATGGTTCGAGTCCTGGATCTGGTGGGTTAGAAAGCAAGGAGGTGTCTGTGCACGTGTGCCCAAACTCCCAAGAGAAGAATGGAGGAGGAATTGCATCATGGCCACCCCCAGGGGGCTGTTTCCTCACTTTCTCTCTCTCTGTCTGTCTGAGGCAAGCACATGTGCCCTTAGTCATCAGGGAGATGACAAAGAAAAAAAAAGAAGAAGGAGAAGAAAAAGAAGAAGAAGGAAAGGAAAAGAAAAGAAAAGAAAAGAAAAGAAAAGAAAAGAAAAGAAAAGAGAAAATAAACCCCAGATGGAACTTCTTCAGTGGCCAGGTAAGGCTGAGGCGGCTGCATCCCAGATAGTCGACGGCCTGCTCTGAGTCCTGGAGTGCAGGGATCAGAGCGTGGCAGGGATCAGAAGTACAAGGGGGCAGCTGGGCCGATTGCGCCATGGAATTTAGCAAGAAGGTTATTCACTGGAAAGGCCAGGGTGGTCTTACTCATCTTCTACAGTTTTGACCTTGAGCCTAAAATTTCTGTGACTCCCATGCATGACCTCACTTTGGAAGGTCTAACCTAAGGATAAATGTAGCAAAGGACACATTGCCATCTGCAACGCGTTATTTTTCTACACCCAGTGAAGTCTCCAGTAACTACTGGCTGTATTCTCTTCCTACGGCTCCCTCTCCTCCACTTTCCCTTTCCCTTCCAATTTCCTCTTGCATTCCTTGCCCTCTTCTCCACAGGGCCCACCTTGGTGGAGGTAGCCTCTCCTCTCTGCTCCCTCCAGTTCCTGTCACTAGAGCCAAAGGGGCCCTCCAGCCCCACAGAACACGGGATGCACTCCAGAGGCCCAGGACCAGCAGCTTCCCTTCCTTCTCTCCCTTCCTGCCTTTGTATCCGTGGTCTCCACAGTCCCGAGGATCCATAGTGCCCCTTACCACTCCAAGGTGAAGGTGCCCTACCTCACCACTGCCCTGTCCAGCCACAGAGTGGACTTAACGAGGGCTGCCTGAGAGAGAGCCCCATCCGCCAGCACCCTGGCCCCCACCAGGGCCAACTGTAACCTGTCAGCCATAGCAATCCAGGGGTTCCAGCCTCAGGCAGTGGGGTGAACCCACAGAACCGAACTGTGTTGGGATGGAAAGAGACACAGTATTTAGAGATGTTCTCCTTGTCATGCCTTCCATCCGCTAATATGTAGGGCTCCTCCTGAGAGGATATTGTGCAGTGAATAGAATCTGTCCCCAGCATGGCATCCTGTACCTCACTGCGGTCAGCCCTGCTCTGTGCCACCTTCTCTCTGGTGCCTGTGGCCTCCTTTCTACTCCTCATCTGCATCGAAGCAGGCTTTCAGGAACGGATCCAAAATATATTTATAAAAAGGTGTAAATAACTGATAAAAGTTTAAGACATTACTTGTTAAAAAGCAAATGTGTATTTTGACAGAGCGCACAGCCCCTGGAAAAGGGAATAAATTCATAAACCTTTAATGGAGAAATTTGAATTATGTTGCAAGAGAATGTTTGGGGTTGAGCAAAATATGCCTGGTTTTCCTGAAATCACATGACAGACACCTGCTCTAAGTAGAAATTGATCGTGCACGCATGATCTCCGTACGTGCTTAATTTCAAGCAATATGCTACATGCTTTACATGTATTCTCTCATTTAATTCTTACCCAAGAAACCCACATGAAGTAGATAAATGGTGTTTCATTTATATCTTGGTGTGCAACAAGGTTAATTAAATTGCCTAAACTTGAACCGCCGGTTAGTGTGGAGCTGGGGTGTGAAGCCAACATCTTTTTCTCGACTGTGGGCTTTGGTGCTGTCTCAGATGGTGGGAAACAGTTTCCTGCTTGCTTTCTGGGTTACTTAGTTAAGGAACATACAGGGCTTGACAAATCTTTTCCTAGAATTCATCTTTCGAAGTCCCCTTCATCATCTCCTTTTTCCTCCGAACTCCCCCCAGAGCTTGTGTATTTCATCCTCATAATCATGATCCCAAACGAAACACCATGGCCTGGTCTATTCTCACTTTTCAGCCTATGCAGGATATAAAAAATAAACAGCAGATGGTGAAAAGTTAATGAGATTTAAAAAATAAGTTCACTTAAAATAATCCATGGGCTTTCCTACATGTGTTCTTGGTCTGGTTTCAAAAACCACAGGAGTTCTACTCTGCTTTAGAAAAGGCGGAATATCTTGCATTGTTTCTGTTGGGGTCAATGGGAAACCAGTCACGTGGAATCAGCACTAATCGTGTTTATAAACAAATACCACACTGACGAGTACAGACTGAGACTTCTGTGAGCTGCCTGAGGGTCAGACACGTTGGAAGCCACTCTGGAACACAGTTACAGATTTCATCCTGCCCCATGCTCCCTGGCTAAGGAGAGTAATGAAGACCCGTCTAAAGAGGGAGATAGGAAATCTGAGAGAGTCTCTTCCTGAGAGCAGTAGCCCTTGGAGCATAGCTAAGTTCTATGCTATCATAACACACATGCCCAAAATCTTTTTAAAAAGTGCTTTTTACCTTTCAAGTTAAAAAAAAAAGTTAGGAATTCAGTCTTTATTTCCTTGAACTTTATTTTACTTCTTACACAAAAGATAAATAGAAATGGAGAGAGATAGAAACAGGAAGGGAGAGAGTCAGGTCCCCTTGATGGGACAGCGATACTGCAGTTGGCCCCCAGCCTCGACCAGCTCTAAATGAGCACACTCAGGCCTGGCATACTCGGGGAGGTTTCCAGACTAAAGTCAGGGGCCTTCCGCCACGGGTCAGGCTCACAGAGTGTCACATTTAACCACTGTGCCACTGCCCTGCTCTCCTTTGGTCTTTATGATAAATGAACAGCCACATGGAGAGTTGTTCGTTGCCGAAGCTACATCCATTCTCTGCATGAAATAAAAAATAATAATTTGAAAATGCATGTAGAAATGTTATTTGCACGTTCGTCTTCCACCACAGAGTTCTCTGTACAATTAAGCGTTAAGAGCTCACTGTGGGTCCAGGATTGTTCTGGACATGATGGGAGATACAAGAGAAATTGAAAATGGGGCCTTCATCCTTGAGGAATTGATAATCCAGCTAGAGAGATGTAAGGTCCTTAACAAAATAAAGAATAGTTATTCAGCACTTCTGGTGTGCCAGACACTGTGCTCAGAGCTTTGCAGGAATGATTCCATTTAATCCTTGTAAGCCCAGTGAAGTAGGTACTATTATTATCTGTGTTTTATATAGGAGGGAATCATGGCTTGAAAGGTTTACCTAACTCTCAAAGGGTTGTTGTGAGGATTAGAGGAGACACCATAATGTCCTGTATCAGGTATGTTTAGATTTGGTTTTCTACTAAAAAGGGAAGGAAAAAAAAGGAGGGAAACAAACTGTGAAACAAATAAGAAAAAACAGTAGCTTCAACAAGATAGTTTATTTTCCCCTCTGGTAAATGAAGTCTGGAGGCAGACGGTAATTGAGCTGGCCCTGATGCGCCACTCAAGCACACAGTACAGCTACCACCAAAAATATCTGGGAAATGTAAGGACTGGTAGGTGGCATGGTGGTTGGGCCACAGGACTCCTACAGGGTTGACAGTGGTTCGAGTCTCGGACCTGGCAGCTTGCTTTCTCACTTTCTCTCTGGTGAGCGCACATGCCCTATAGGAAATTAGTAATAATAAATCAAATAAAATGAAATAAAAAATAATTCTTTTGAGAGAGAGGTCCCCACACCTAACAGCTAAATTACAGAAGTGAGTCAAGGACCACCTTTACTAGGTTACTAGGTGGGAGCTTGGTCCTCAGGTTTGGGAGGACACTCTGGGCCTGTTTAGGGAGACATCTGAGAGGGCTGGCGAATTTGATTATGTCTGCACCCTCAGCGATGCGTGTCTTGCACAAGAATAAGACCCTTTGCTATGGAGTCCCTACGTTGTTGCTGATTATTGGAGGTTCTTTTGGTCTTCATGAGTTTTCACAAATCCGATATGATGCTGTGAAGGTTAAAATTGATCCCGAATTGGAGAAAAAACTGAAAACAAATAAATATCTTGAGTTAGAGTACGAGAAAATAAACGATTCTGCTTTTGATGACTGTAAGAATATTCGAGACCCAGGCCTTGGGAAAATCCTGACCTCCTCAAAGGATGAAATCCAGAAATTCTTAAGACAGTTCGACTATGATATTTTTTTAAATGAAAATATTATCCATTGAACTTCCCACTATATACTCTTATCCTGTGGAAAGAAAATTTCAGACTTGCAGAAACCTGGATATAAGTAATTTGATGGAAGATGATCTTGATAAAAAGTCAAGTATAGGATCGGCAGGTGGCGTAGTGGTTAAGGGCACCGGACTCTCACATGGTCGACCACAGTTTGAGTCCTGGACCTGGTGGCTTGCCTTCTCACTCTCCCTCTCTCTCTCTCTCTGATCCTCTCCGGTCAAATTAAAATAAGTAAATAAATAAACTTAAATAAAATAACTTTTTAAAAAAGAAAGTCAAGTACACATCTATATACCTCCTAGCTGTTTCACATGCATACCAAAGTAACAGTCTTGATCACGTTTTATACCTTCCAATAAAAAATGGGAATACTGCTTAAAAAAATAATCATTCTTTGAAAAAAAAATCTGGGAAATGTAGACGTCTGTGGCGTGTTCTGCTTTAAAGGCCAAAGGTGGAAGAGCAGACGCGGGCAACCTGGTTCTCTGACATACGCATGCAACGTGCTGGACACAGGGCAAACATCGCAGATGTGAAGCAACCATAGCTATCCGGCATGAAGCAGCCCAGAAGAGGCTTGTTTGGTTGGTTCACTGCCACTCCTTCTGCCTAAGGGTCTCCCTTTTCTAAACTTGCGCACTTGCTTTCTGCAGGAAAGTGAGCGAGAAGGGGGGGTGCTGCAGGCCGGGAGCATCCACTCCCAGGGCTGGCCTCTCCTCGTCCTCCTCCAGAGTTGCAAGGTGGTTTGCCCTAAGGTGTTGCACCTGTGGAGAGGTGGCACCCAACCAAGTCGTGATGCAAAACAAGGAACGGCCCAGGCCGGGCCAGTTCCCCACGGAGGCTCTGCTTTCTTCTCATGTCCCTTTCGGGGCCTACAAATGACAACTCTGGCCTCTGGCAAATGGAAGCAGGTGGGCAGCTGTATGCCACTCCAGGGGACAAGCAGTCACATTGGACAGGGGTGTCCTTCACATCAACATCCACCAACAAGCAAGACGCCCCAGCGCTGTGCAAACTGGTGTTCCTGGGAGGGGGCTAGCTGTAGGTCCTGGGTTTGGTGTCCTGGTGCATTTGGTTCATTTGTTTTGAAAGGTTTTCAATGGACCATCTGAGTTTCACAGATCCCAGGTAAGAGAGAAGGCCCTCAGGCCACACAATGCTTGTACTCTATGGATTTAAGGTGTTGCCCTTAGTCTCTCAAAACCTCTAGGCTTTCTTCAAGTTCAAGATTCTGTCATGGCAGTAGGAGGTGGGTAGAGAAAAGCAGGGAGAATGATAGGGTGGAGTGGACTGGCCTGTAGGGATAAACGCGAGAAGCCCCGCTGCTTCGTATATTGGCTCGGGCCAGAAAGGCAGAGAGGAAAGAGCAGAAAGGGCTCACTTCTTCATCTAATCTATGTTCAAGTCCTTCTGTGTATGTCCTCCCACACAGAGCTTTATGTAAATTAGAAAAAGCCATCCCAAGTTCCAGGGATGCAGCCTGTGCTAGGACCCACCGAGTGGCAGGCAAGGCTCTGGCTGAATGGCAGTCCCCTCCCATCTTCTTGGCCCCGAGCGAAGCGACCCACCAGTGGGGGATTCTTTGGCGTCAGTTCATGGATCTCCTCCATCGCCACGTCCTTCCCACCTCATCCAGCCCCACCATCACTCACCTCTCACTTGGACTCTGCCCGATCCTAATAGATAAGTAGGGAACCATTTACAAAGAGGCCGAAGTGTAGACTTTGGGGTTGTCACCACGGAGGGTTACGCATTTAGTTCTAGGGATACGTTGACTAGATTAAAAGAGGTTGATCATTGCCCTTGTTTTTAAACTTCTGATTTATTGGCCAGACTGCTTGCCTGCAGGACCTCATGAATTAGTCAAGAAGTAAATCAATCTGGAGTTATTCTGTGAAAAGACACTTGTATTTTATAAAAACAAGTTTAATTTTGTTGTTATTATTTTAAAAGAATTATTTATTTATTTATTTATTTATTTATTTCCACTTATTATTATTATTTTTTTCAATTTCACCAGAGAGAGAAAGGGAAAGCAAGAAAGCAAGTCGCCAGGTCCGGGACTCGAACTGTAGTCAGCCATGTTGGAATCCAGTGCCTTTAACCACTACACCACCTGCTGGCCCCAATAGTATTATTATTATTTTTAATTTGCTACAGGGCATGTGGGAGTCCTCTGTACTAACCACCACGCCACCTGCTGGTCCCTGCATTGTATTTTTGAGGCTGAATAAATTGTTTTAACAAAGTATAAGAATTAAAACTAATTTTTTTTTTTGAGAGATTTTCACTGTAGGGCACGTGCGCTCGCCAGACAGACAGAGAGAGACATAGAGACAGAAAGCGAGAAATCACCCCCCAGGGGGGATGGTCACGCCGCAATCCCTTCTCCTCCATTCTCCTCTCGGGATCTTGGGCACGCACGCACACGCGCCCGGCGTGAGTTTTAAGCCACCGGGTCCGGGACGTGAACCGCGGTCGATTACGTGGGAGTCCAGCGACATAGCCATTACGCTAACTGCTGGTTCCCAAAACTAACTAATTTTTATGATCTTCTTAAACTCTTCTTTCTTTTCCTGTCCTCTAGGACTGTAAAAGACAGCTTTGGCCTCCAGAAAAAGGAAGAAGCAATGTAGCCATATGCAACGCCAGGGGACAAGTGCTCACGTTGGAGAGGTTCCCTTACGTCAACATCAACAAGCAAGACACTCTGTACTGTACAAATTGCACAGAATAAACTAATTGTTATGACCTTTTTAAAATTATTATTTCAGTGTCATTAAGACTGAAAGCGTCAGTCAATGAGGGTGGCCAGGCTTTCTTGGTCTTCGCCTGGGCTCCTGAGGCCTGGCCCCTATTCCGACCTTTATGTGCTGTCTTTCCAGTAGCCAGTAGGTTCCTGCCATAACCCAGATCTGAGGCCAAGCCCACTTAGACCCACCGGGTACTTCCCACGGACTGTGGGACACAGCCCTGGTGTCATCGAGCCTGTAGGGCTAACCTTTTCTCCGCAGTGGCTCCTGGCATACCTCTCTTCCCTCTGCCCTCCAGCCCCATGGCCTCCTGCTGCCTGGGACACTCTTCCCTTCTTGGCCTGGTCAGTTTCTCCTGGTTGTCAGTGTTCAGCGATATCCTCAGGGGAGCCTTCACATGTCCCTCACAGAACTTCCATCTTTTCTTTAGAGTCCGTTACCTCTGTGCAGTGGTGCATTTATCAGTGTGATCATTTGATTAATGGTTAGCAGGTACACCTAATGTGGTAAATTATTTTTATTACTTTTTAACCATTTACCGTGGTGGCTGCAGGGCGTAGCAAAGGGCAGGTGCAGAGTAGGTATTTGGCAATTATTTGCTCAATGAATGAATGCGGTTAAGTCAAGAAGCTCCGGCCCCAGCTCCTCCGTGTGGGTTATGCCTAGGATGAAACCTTCAGCAGACGTGGTCCTTGAGATGGAGGGTCACCTGCTCCACAGAGCAGTGCAGCTTGAGAGGGGAGTCATCTGAGGGTCAGAGAAGATGCAAGGAGAAGCCACTGAGATTCAAGTCCTGGAGTAATATGTGGCTATGTGGAACATTCCTTTAAGCTAAGGAGAGAAAATAATTCCTTCTACTTAACAACTTGGGCACTTTCAGAGGATCCATTAATAAGCAAATCATTCAATGCAAGTGTCATATTGTGTGAGAAGAGGCGCCACGTTCTTTGGCCCTTACCAAGCCAATCAGATGACTGTGAAGAAACCCTTGCAGAGGCCTGCTGACTCTCGTAATAAATTAGGGACAAAGCGGTTGAATATAAGCAGGGTAAAATTAAAAACCAGAAATGCACCTCATTAATGCACACGAGTTATTTTTGTTTTTATTATTGTTTGGGATTTACTGTGCCTGAAAAGTGGCCTTATTTGCAAAGTCTATATGTGCTATGAAGCAACTAACCAAACCTGTGAAAGACCCAGCAGGCCCTCAAATAAATCATTGAAGCCTTTCCAGAAAACTGAAGTAATTAGGGAACCAGCAGTTAGCGTAATGGCTATGTCGCTGGACTCCCACGTAGTCGACCGCAGTTCGCGTCCCGGGCCCGGTGGCTTAAAACTCACGCCAGGCGCATGTGCATGCGGGCCCAAGATCCCGAGAGGAGAATGGAGGAGAAGGGATTGCGGCATGACCCTCCCCCCTGGGGGGTGATTTCTCGCTTTCCGTCTCTGTCTTTCTCTGTCTGTGTGGCGAGCGCACGTGCCCTCTAGCAAAAACCTCTCCAAAAAAAAAAAAAAAAAAA
>NW_006159977.1:2330058-2334248 GCF_000334495.1 Tupaia belangeri chinensis | reverse complement strand
AAAAAAAAAAAAAAAAATAGAAAAGAAAAATAAAAGTGAATCAGACCAAATGACTTCCCTTTGTGTACTGGATTATTATACATGGCCTCAAATATGTTTACTGCCCAGGCACTTATTGTTGAGGAATTAAAGTGCAGTTATCTGTAAAGTGCCTTTGCCCAAGCAGAGGTCATCGTGACAGGAGCCACGCAGATGAGCAGGTGACAACACGCGGGGAGGAGAATACCGTAGAGCACGCTCAGGGGCTCAGTAAGTAGTTTTCAGTGACGGCAGACTAGATGAGCACAGGACTGGAAATCAAGACAGAAACATTGAACCACATCTGTCTAGTAAAAGTTACAGACAAGTTACAAACTAGGGCCTAGGAAAGGTATCTAATGACACATCATTCAAAAACTGGATAGTAAGATGAAAAGTACAATGTTTTCAAATGTAGCTGGGTTTCTTTATGTATTTCACTGCTGTTACTATGTTTCTAGGGACTTTGGAGAGAAACTACAGTAGCCTAACGTTCAATTCGATTTCAGATTTTGGAGCTTGAGTCTCCATGGAGGCGGTCCTTAGTGTGAAGGCAGGGCTGAGTCAGACCAAGGATGGGGTTAGGCACCTACTTCCAGGGGCAGACAGAGCTTATCTGCAGAAGCCTTTGGTAGGGGCAGCTGGAGCTGCCTCCTTTATAGGCCAAATCCTCCACGATGTCTCAGGGCAGACCCTGGTGTATTTTAGTGCAATTGTTCCTTGTTTGTCACCGCGATGAAGGACAGGACCAAGGCAATATTTATCTTTTGATTTTCAAAGCATGGCACAAAATAGATTCGAGGTTAATTTGTTGAACGGTGAAGCGTAGTTTATTCCCATCCCAGGTTTATCATCCCCACAATAATTTTCTTTGTAAGTATAATAGTGCTACTGTTTGTCATAGCTCTCAAGTCGATTTATTATTTTTTTGCCTAGATTTTTTTTTCAAAAGTTGTTTTGCATTCTGAACTTACTCCGCTGTTCATTTGCACAGTTGTTCCAAATCAACTGCTGTATGCCATATCTTGCATTGACTCAAGAGTTATTCACTGCTAACATCTAAATCGGAGAAGTGAAAAGGACAATTGTTTAGTGCTTTTTTAAGTCCCTGACCAAGATCAGTAGGGAAATCCCATTAGCTCCATTCATCGCATTTCTCATAAATCTAAAAGGAAAGCAAGTATCCAAAGCCTTATTCTTTAATAGTTCTTATTTGTAAAACCTTGACAGGGCTTTATTCTAAATTGCTTCCAAATTACGTAAAGAATACTGAGAAATATGAGGGCCAGTGAATCGTGATAGTTTCAGTTATCGAATAAATAAGTAGAACAGTAAAAGGGCACTAATCTGAAAGCAAACAGTATGATGGCAGCGACTAAGCGAGAAGAACAGAACTGTGGGATTCTTAAACTACCATCTGGCTCAATCCTCTTTAAGTGGGCAAGTTGAAGAGCCTTTTTTTTTTTTTCAGTGCCCTAAAACTTATTTAAAAGGAGTATTTGAATATTAATATTTCCATAAAGAATAAACAATCTTTTTGTAACCCAAAAGGAATGTTTAACAAAATAATGGGTAATCCTCTGGCTAAACATGAAGGCGCAGGGACTACCCTGTGGGTGGGAGGTCGGCCTCAGCCCCAGAGTACAGAATGGCCATGGGCAGCTTAGGGCCCTTCGCCTCCCTGGTGTCTTTGAGGTTAGAGTGACTTATTGAAGTCATTGTGGTTTTGAAATTTAGGCTAGAGGAGTGAAATGAAGGAATTCACTAGGAAAAAAAAGAAAACGAAAGCAGTGATTTCTAGTAAGTTATTTCATCCAAAAGAAACAATAAGGTGGAATTGCCACATGGGGTAATCCAGGCAAGGGGTACAATAGAAACGATCATCTAGTTGAGACTGTGCTATTGTGACGCCTCAAATCGATTTTGTCACTTGACAACAGACTTCTGGCAATTGCCATCTTGTTTAGTAAGCCCTGGACTTCTTAAATGAAAAAAGACCAGAGATTTTTATTACCCCCCCCACCCCCAGAAGGTGTGTTTGAAAAGTAGAAGTTGAATACATGAGTGTACTGCGTATCTTCTACAAAGATGTTTTTTAAAAAGGTATTGGAGCATTCTCTGTGGTTTCCAAGACAAACCCGAGTCCCGCCGGCTTTGTGTTGTGCTTCTCTCAGGCTGCAGTGCCTTCTGTCTGCTTAGGGTGGGGCATCTGCCATGGGGAGGAGAGCTGGCATGTGTCTGACGGATTCCATTGTGCTGGGGCCTCTATTTTATAGGCTCTTGGTTCCAGTCTTCTAGTTGACTTGCAGAAGCAAATGGAACTCACAAAAAATGTTGACCGACGTAGCTCATTTTATTTCATTTTTTTTAGTTTTGTGATTTTTTTTCATATGAAAAAAAAACTTCAAGCAAAGGACCATAGCGGAACTTGGTGACTCACTTTTCCTTTCTAGGAATAGTTGTGAAAAGAAGTCACAACATATGGTTATGCTAGTGTGAATTGCCTTTGATGCATTCTATCAAATTGAAAAAATGCACTCTTATGATTATATGTATATATTTAGTTTGACTATAAATGTCTTAAAGTATAAATATGTCATTGATTTTTAGAATGTATGTATATAGACATATACACAAAGCATATATTTATATTTGCATATGAAAAACTTCAAAAATTCAACTTACGTGGTATAACATGTATAATTAGTCTGTACTTGCATATATAAAGGGAGAAAACCCAGGGAAAAAATGTCAAAAAGGCACACTAACAAAGATGTAGTATTCTCTTGGCAAAAACTGACGAATGGCCTGGCCTGAATTCATGTTACAGTCCCGTTACTCTCTCTTACACTCGATGCTATACCCCGTTTTCCGGTTGTTTGTACAGAATTGTAATTTGTTGTTTCTACACTATAATGACCCTTGGGTGTGCACCTGATCCTCCCCCACCCCCCAATTAGTCACCATTTTTTTTCAGTCTATGGGTTTCTATTTAGTTATGAAACATATTTATCTTTGGTCAAGCAAACAAATAACCACTGCAGTGGAAATAAACTAAAATAGTTTTTATGAAAAGGTGAGGAATGAAATGACTTTGGAAAACTACACTCTATCCAAACGATACATATTATTTCTGCCAGCATGGGGTCTGGAAAGCTCTGGTTTCAAGTGCTTCCTCTCAAGGAACACCAAGCCCTTGCTAGTGCATCTAAGCCATGGCTTAGGGTTAAGACGTCTCGCGATTAAATATATTAAAATGTTACTAGGCGAGACATTAATAATGCTAATACATTTACAATAGAAACTGACAAAGCATGGAGCACTTCGTATTTTAGAAAACTAAGTATGGAACGTTTCTACTTTAGGATCAGGTTGGACAGTTGTATTATTATTATCGAGCTTATATTTATCAAAATAACATCTATTTATTTTAGTTTTGTCACACTATTTAGAAATGAACTCTTATCAAGAAGGCTAATCGTGCACATTAACCTCTGAAATAGGATGAAAGGCATCATATAGATTTATGAGGCGCTAAGGTAACCCTAGCTGTGGCTGTTACGGCACCCACAGCTAAGTGTTCACGTGCGCAAGTTGTTTGGCGCCTAACACACACCCCTCTACATGGCCGAGAGGTGCGTGGCAAGGGAACTGCCCCTGGGGGAGTACTTGGCTTTCACTGATAAGCCCGCACACGTATTTCACGCGCCTTAAAAACAGCGAGGCAGGTGCCTTTCCGCATCAGCACTTACTGAGCACCTGCTGTGTGCGGGGCCCGGCGCTCTTAGAAGGTGGCTAACCTTCACGGCCGATCTTTGCTAATGTCGCAATCGCAATCGGTGCGAGTTGTGGGAATCACGCCGCTGGCCCGAAAGGCAGGCAGCGAGGCCGAGGTTCTGAAAGATTACGTAACTCCTGGGAGAGACGGCGCTTTTGTACACACCGCCTAAACATTTTCTTTCTCCGTCGGCTGCTCGTAACCTCGGAGGCCGACAGACAACTTTGTTCCCCGGCCCTCTCGCTCTTTTGTCTGCTCGTCAGACTCGTTTTCCACCTTTGTATCGTGCCTTTTAGACGTGAAAACAAACACACGAACGCCTGCTGGCAAGGAGACCGAGGCACGAGGGGAAAGTGCAGCCCGAGCGCCCCACGCCGCCGCGCGCCGAGCGGCC
>NW_006159977.1:2297516-2326846 GCF_000334495.1 Tupaia belangeri chinensis | reverse complement strand
GGGCAGCGCCCGGGACCCGGCCGGCCGGCCAGCGCCCTCGCCCCCACCCCCATCCGCGCCCGCACCCCCACTGGCGCGGGAGGGGTCGGGGTTCCGGGGCGCCCCGAAAGCCAGCCGTGCGGGGCGGCGGGGACGAGCGGGGCTTCGGGGACCGGGTGGCCCTCGGGCCGGCGCGGTCTGGGGGGACTTGTTGACCAGCTCTGCTGTGGGAGCGCCAGCAGTGTGCTCTGGCTTGGGAAGAATGAGGAACTTTCCCCGGCTCGCCATGGTCCGTCCCCGTGGCCCCAAGGTAGAGGCCGGGAAAACAGGTTAGCTTTGTGGCCGCGGAGCGGCTCTCGCACACTCCGGCGAGCCGTTCCGAGGGCCGGCGGCGGGCTCCGGGCCGGGATGTTGATTAGTAGCGGTAACGCTACCCTCTACGCCGACGTGTAGGTATAAAATATTCTAAAATGTATCGATTCGTTCCTAAGAATAGCCTCGAAAATCCATTATTGGGCTTTAGGGGCTGCCTGGAAAGGAGTCACCTTCAGCTGACGTGCTGGGTGAAAAGGAACGCATTCCGGATCAATTGAACTTATTTTGATCACGGATTAGGCATACATTTTATTCAGTAAACCCAGGAAGGTAGCAGAGCAGCGAACATGGATCTTTCTGGAGCATCTTGATTTGGGTTTCCTTTATTTTGCTGCCACCCAAGCCCTACAGCGTTATTAGGAAGTGCCCGGCACGCTTGCTGCTTCTTGCTGGTAGGCTGAGCCTAAAGACTGACTTGATCTCCTTTGCAAGGTTTGGAATTTGAATTGTGGAGGTAAACTGGCTGTAATAGTCTCCAGACAGCTGCCTCGGAGTTGACATCTAATCTGCCATCTGATTGGCTCCCCTCTCACCATTGGGCATTTAGCACTGCTGATGTAAATAGAAGTGCTGAGCAGTACAGTCACAAAAATTCTTGCCACAAATAATAACTGAGCTCTATTGCAAGCAGATGTGAGGTCGAATATTATTTAAAGCGTCAATGATTAGGAATCATAGTTATTAATAAGAGGATTAAAGACAAAAGCATTATGCTGGCATCCAATAGTGTGCACTTAGGACATCCAGACCTTCAATAACCATCTTACAACATGGACATTACGTAGAGCGTGGACTTAAATCGCAGGCTGAAGAGGTAGCCATTGAAGAGTAATTAGACCACCAATTTTATCAATTTTTGGATCTGTGAAGCCTTTATCAAGGTCTGAGCTTTACTGGTTCAATTGGGGAAAAAAAAATTGAATTCCAACAGCACACGTAGTTAACATCATATTTAAAAAATTAAAAATTCTGATATGCAACAATATCTTTTGGTGATAATTATTTAGGCTTCTAACAAGATTAAAGCTTTGTAGTTCAGTAATTCTCACCGTGTAAGATTCTTGTGGATGAGAAATTTTAGTTAGAATTGGCATATGAAATGAAAACACTACATCATAATTTTTGTAGACAACAATTAGTTGAAGGGGAAAAATGGATCTTCTTTTGAAATACTAAACATCACTTGGTATTTACCTCCTCCGATTTGGGGAATACAGTGGTGCCCTCAAAATCTTTTTACGCCTTGATTAGTCTGTTAGATCAGGTAATGAGAGCCTTATTTGAACTGCCTACACAATGAATTAGGGAAACTGTATTACAAGCGAGTTGTACTGGATTTCTTCCAAATAATTTTTCTTTCATAGACATCTTAATGCTATAGAAGTTTTAAAAAAAATTCAAATGAGTTGAAAGAATCACAGTGGCTGTACGTACATATATCTTCATTTAGCTCATTTATTTTAGGGAGGTGTAGTTTAGCAATAATTGTGTGTTAGAGGAGAGCCTGGTCAGAGAGAACCAAGGCCCGAATTTACCAAACAATCATGCAAATTCTGCTCAAGCTGGACACTGGTGTCACTACTTTCACATATTTAGTTAATGGAGTTTTGGTTTTAGTAGTAATCTATTTTCTTACTTTTGATCAAAAACTTGTGGTTTCAATTCTTATTTTTGATTTACTTGCGTAAAATCTTTCTGGAGAAGCCCAGTGTAAATAAACCCACGTAATTAATTTTAAAAAGATTTGCTTTGTCAGCTTGCTTTTAAAGGGGCAGTTCACAATTCACATCTTTGGAGGCAGATGTAGATGCGGTTACTTTAGGGCATTATTTCTTAATGGAACCAATCATTTTAAGTATTTTGTTTTCTTGGAATGAGAGTGGATCCATTATGTCCTCAGTGTGACCCTGGGGAATAGGTGTTTTATTTTTGAGGGGGGAAATGATGGACATATGACCTAGATTCACAGATTTCTTTTTGGTACGATACCGTGTAGCATGTGGAATGTGTTTTTTCTAAGGCTTTTCCCCCTTTTCTTTTGGAAGGCTGGTATTGTTTAGTATTTGTTAGGATAATTATACCAAGGAACAGTCATTTTCTCAGAATATCAAATTACTACCTGACTATAGGTCATAAGAACTATTAAATCATGTTGTTAAATGATGAAAAAAATTATGTTAAGGCTGTAAGGCATTTAGTTTCATTTTTGATTTTAGGAAAATGGTTTATATTGAGTGGCAAATATTTTGGTAATTGAGAACAAAACCTATGCATATATCCTTGGGGGAGGACCTTTTTATAAAGTGAGATAAGATAAGCTATTTTGCTATTCTGTTTGGCCATGGATTTTTGTGAGATAAGTATTCAGAGCCGGCTAGAGAGGAAGAGTAAGGTCTACTCACAGGAGATTTTATGTCTCATTTGTACTGAATTCTATGAATGCTTTTTCTACTTTAGTTTTTTTTTTTAGGACATAATACAGTGCAATAAAAAAAATCCTTTTTGCTGTTAAATGAAAAATGATTAGTTGGCTTAAAAAAAGCAGGAAGCTACAGACTGGTTTCTGATTCCCTTAAGATACGTGTAAACTATATTATATACATCACTCCTGACTCCCCCTCCCAATGAAATCTTAGGCTATCTGATATTTTCCTTTTTCCATCTTATAAAGGAATGTTATGGCCTAAATTTATGTATTTGCCAGGGTACAGTAGGTCGCTATGTATAGTTAGAAGAGGTGGAGTTGGTAACTTTAATAGAAAGACCTAGCAGTTAATAAATAAAACATAACAACAACAATAACAAAAAATATTTTTAAGAAGGCTGCAGTTTTGTTTTTCTAAGTTATCTGGGATGAAATTTATGTATGGCTCAAAATGGTTTCATTAGGAATCCTGATTTTTGTGCTACTTACTTTGGACAATTTGCTTTTTTAATGGGAACCACTATTTAAGACAGCGGTCACTTAAATTTAGGTTTATGTTAATACTAAGTAAGTATATTCTAGAGAACAATGTGTTTTTACCTAGGGCTTATCATGAGAAGCCCTAACCCTTTTTTTTTCTTTGGTTTTGTTAAGAATGAATTTCTGTCAAGCTTTTTATCCTTGGTTCATTTTTCTCAGCATCATATTGTGTCAGTTTGTTATGGATGCAAAAATAATCCAGATTACACTTGGACACTTGCACTAATGTACTTAACCTCTAAATATCATTTTTCTTTACTAGAATTGATGAGAATAACATCTTCATTTTGATATAAAAATAGCAATCTTGGTTTGAGAACCGATTTTTAAAAATGTATGACAGTGTAGAAGATTCTCAATATAGACTCACTTGATAGTTTTAACAGATACACATTTTTAAGAAAGCAGGGGTAATACAAATGGGGTTAGTTATCAGTTTATTTTTTTATTGCTGGACTTTACTCCTTATAGTTTGGGGCAGGGTATTTCCAGAAAGATGACTTTGGATGCAATAAGAACACTTGTTTCCTTAGGATAAATACTGACATCACAGGCAATTTGAGATACAGTCATTTTATTTATTTAACCCCGTTGTTTCCTGGGAGGAAAGTGGTTTGATCTGACGTTTGGTAGGGGCCCAAGAGATGGTTCTACCTATTATGAATCCCGATCGAGGATGCATATTTTGTGTGTGTTTGCATAGGAAAGTGTTAGTGTTTTGCTGGTGTCCTAAATCCAGAGACTGCTCGCTGCTGTGTAAACGACTGACACGCTCAGGTTGTGAATTTGTGTGTTATGAACCATATTTGTGGAAAAGGACTAATATTTCACTTGTGTCACTTTCATTCTGGGCTATGTGTAGATTTGTAAATTTGAAGTTGATACTTATGTTTGATAAAACCGTCGTTGTGTGATTATTAAACACCAGATTTATAAAGACTGAAAATGAATATTAGTGAAACTCAGTTCCACTAATTTTGGGGAGGCAGTATTTAGATTTTTCAAAATGGATGTTACTAACATTTTTCTTTTTGGACATTTTGCAATGCCATTGGTAGGTAAGGGGCCTTATCCACCTCTTAGGTCTTTCTGGAATTGGGTGGGTTTTGGTTGCATGCCTTTCCTGAGTTGTCCTTTCTGGAGCAGGTTTGAGCAGATTCTCTGTGGATATGCAAAGTAGCAACGAACACTGGCAGTGTATGCATGCTTGAGGCCGAGGAATCTCAACTGTTAGTTCCCTGTGGTGTATACATGGGTGTGTGTGTGTGGAGGGGGGGATGGAGCACCAGGCAGAATGGCCCCTATCCACCAAGACTGTGTTTATATATCAGAGATGTAGAACTCTTACACAGTATCACTGTTTCCAGTTTGAAGGCTATTTACATAATTGGCCTTTTTTTGGTTTAAGTGGGTGATTGAGTGAATTAATTCTTATCTGAAAACTTGATACTTTAGTGAGTTTTTACTCTTAGAAATTCAGTGAAAAGTGAATGATTTAGGTATTATTTATTGATAGTTAACATTACCTAGGTGTCCTTAAATATTCACTTATTTTGCCTTATGCTGAGATCTAATTGAATGGGATTATTGAAATACATATCTGTAGTGTTAATTTAACAATTCACTTTCATTGAGTGACTGAATGAATTTATCAGAGTAGGATTTGTGTTTCTGCAGTTTCACCACACACATTTTATTTTCTACATGACTTTGAGTAATTCTAAGACAACTGTTTCCCTCGATTTACTTCTTTGACAAGGATCCTGTAAGCAGTTTTCAAACTCACTTATGTATGGATCAATGCCAAGAATATCAGCAGGCTATTGAATCCGGTGAACTAATCATAATGAAAATAATTCTTTTCTTGGGTGATATTTATTTCTGAGAGAATAAAGCTCTAAATTTTAAAGCATATCTAGTTTACCAATGGACTCTGTTATTTGGATGATTAAAATCAGATAGATGGCAGCAGAATCTGGGCTGGGTCTGTCTTAGCAAAATTGTCCTTTTGGTCTGAACAAGACTCAGCCTCTGCCCACCGTCTTTTGCACTTCTCAGTGCCTCATTTGGGTCTTGTTGAAAGATGAATCTCAAGAATCAGATGAAGAAGTCATTCCGCACCTCGGTGACTCTCGAAGGGAAGCCATATTTGATGAAATCTAGAGGGGAATACTAGACCACAATAGCACATTTATTTCTTTGTAATGGGATGGTAAAAAAAAAATTGCATGTTTATTTATTAATTAAAAAAAATTTTTTTTAGAGGTTTTTGCTATAGGGCATGTGCGCACGCCAGAAAGACAGAGAGAGGCAGAGAGACAGAAAGTGAGAAATCACCCCCAGGGGGGTGGCCACTCCGCAATCCCTTCTCCTCCATTCTCCTCTTGGGATCTTGGGCACGCACGCACATGCACCTGGCGTGAGTTTAAGCAACCAGGTCCAGGACTCGAACCGCAGTTGACTACATGGGAGCCCAGCAACATAGCCATTATGCCAACCTCTGGTCCCTGCATTATGTTTATTTTTATGGTGGTAAAATGTAGATAAGATAAAATGTGCCATTTTGAACCATTGTCGGGCGTGCAGTCTGGTGGCTTTAAGTCTGATTACGTTGCTGGACAGCCGTCACCACCATCAGTCTCCAAAACTGTTTGATCATTCCAGTCTGCACTAAAAACAAATATTTTCTCTTAACCTTTCTTTGTGTCAAACTTTAAAATTGTTGGCTATTGGCTCAGCCTTGCTGGCACAGGTTGTAGGGTGTCACTGCAGGATTCTGGAGCATATGGAAAGCCCCCCTGGATTTGGATCCCAAGTCTACCCAAACATGACAGGTTCACCCTTGGGTACCTGGGATCCTTCTGACGGGGAGCTGGGAGAAAGTCGGGAGTGCTGAGACGTTCTTCGAGGGTATTTGTCTGTCTGTCCCTGTCTCAAGAAATAGACTTCAACAAATTATTACCTATTAATGTGTATAAGTAAGATAATTTCATTTTTATGCCCGAGAACCTTGCCATTTCACAGTTTATTAGTAAATGATCCCTGAGATGTTTCCCTGGAATGCAAATGGTGTTTTTGTTATTTTTTGTTGGTCTTTTCCAATGTAACGTTGGAAGTTCTAACGTTGGGCCAATCCCAATTGGCTTGATCTAATATTTGGAGACCTGTATGTCTGGTGTGATGGGTGGTTTCATGTCATGAAAAGTTTAGAAGTTTTTTGGAGACTTTCTATAGTTTAAAGATTTGGGGTATTTTGTTGGGAAAAAAACCTTAGGACTTTATTAGATAATAGGGTATGAACATAAACTATTAGTGTCATCACTTTAAAATTTTTTTCTCACCCTTAGCATTTTTAGTCTCTTTTAAAAAAGATTAGTTTATTTCTATTATCAGTGAAAAGTCACTTATAATGATACTTTTTTCCTGTTGTTTCTGTGTTTAAGTTTTTGGGCATGTCCTCCCCCAAAACTCAGAACAGACAACAATCTGGATGATGTCGTGTCCTTTTCCACAGTGTTCTCAGCCCTCAAATTTATATTTGGCTCCCCAAATTTTTAGTTTTTAATTTTTTGCAAAGCTGCAGAAATTCTTTTGGAAAAATTACTAAATTAGGGTGGTCTTAAAAAAAACTATTTGCTTTAATTTTTATTTATTTTTTAAGTTTGAAGAGAGAGAGGGATAGTGAAAAGCAAGCTGCCAGGTCCAGGACTTGAACCTGCGGTCAGCCACATGGGAGTCCAGCACCTTAATCACCAAGATGATGGGCTTTTTAATTATATTTCAGAGGCAATTGCAAAGGGACACTTCTCAGATCTGGGTAGTCTCTCTTATAAGACGTGTGTGTGTGTGTGTGTGTGTGTGTGTGTGTGTGTGTGTAACATAACAGGATTGTGTTTTAACTGCTATCGATGCTGATCTATGGGCACATTTTTACATGATCATTTACCCACTTTTAACACTAGCTTTTAGAGGGCAAATAGGTAATGAACTGTCATTTACGAGTTGGTGCTAGGAAGCAACAATTATTTCTTTAGGGTTTAACATTTAGCATTTGCGGTGTTTATCGAGCTCGCATTTCCTTGGCCAGCTCTGTGCACACACAGCCAGTGGCTAGGGCTGTACAAGAGTCAGGGCTGCAGAGCTGCCGCCTCGCGCCCCCCCTGTCCTGGATGCCGGCCTCCCTGCATCTTGGACTCAGAACTGCTCATTGAAATCAAGTGCAGGTAGCAGCCCTGTGGGTCAGCAGTCTGTTGGCGCTGGTCTGCCTTTTGAGGACTAGGGGAGTAGATTTTGGCCAAACCAGTAATTGTAGGTTGTGATACAGTTGGGTTGATCTACTGACTCTTTTCCATTTCTACTAATCAATGACTGGCTTTGTGCCAGAACAGAATATAGATCCTCTAGAGAGAGTAGTAACTAAAAGGAGGAAAATATAATCACTTGGAAATTTATATAGAATGGTCCTTTTTCTTTTTCTCAGTTTTCTACTCTACATAGACTCTTGGGGAAAAAAGTTAAAACAGTCTGCTCAGATTTAGGAAGATCCTTAGATTGCTGGAGTATTTTTGGTAACTGTTTGGATAATGTATGCTGGCTGAGGAGTAAATTCAGCTACTGCTTCTGGGTCCTGAAATAAACCTTTCAGAACGCAAGGCTTCGATGATTGGTGGAGGCAGTTCCAGAATCCTGTCTCTCCTGCTGCTTTTTGTGATGAGCATCTTCGAAGTTAAAGCACTCACCACATCACTCCATAGCCTTCTTTGGAAATGATTGTTAATTCTAAAATTTGTCTAGAATTTGGCATCTTAATTCTGAAATGTTAAGAAACGAGTTTTAAGATCCAGTGATCATATATTAAGCTCTAAACCTATTTTAATGTTCTTTAACTGTTCTATCTCCAGTTCTTATTTTTTATAATAAATTCACTGTACCCAATGAATTATAAATGACCATGGAAATAGAAATGAGAAACATCACCACTGAGGAGCAAGCGTCTTTCCGAGGAAGTGGACATATTTCTGAGGAAATTGGCGTGTTTGTTAGGCAAGTTTTTTTTCTGTGAAGTGAGAGAAGAATAAGACGGTGTTAGGTGGCATCCTGACCTAGTGAAAGAGCAGGAGGTTTTACTGGCTTGGTTTCCTTGTCTGGAGTGTCGCTGGCATGGCCGGGTGGGGAGGTTGAAAACCTTTCCTGAGGTTGTGGAAGTGCCAGGGGCATCTGCGTGGTACCCCTCTGATTTGCCCACTCGCCTCCCACTGTGGTGCTTGGTTTCTTGTTCTCTGGCGGGCCCTGCCATACTTCGGGCTTGCCCCTCCGTGAACAAGGGTGCCCAGCCCCATCCAGAGCCGTGATTCTGTGCAGCCTTGAAAATTTTAAACCAGTAGTGTCTGACCAGCCATGCGCCACTGAAGAGCACTGAGGAAACCCCACTCATGCCCAGGGAGGGGGACTCAGACCTGGGGCATCCCACTGTGAGCTCCTCAGATGGATTGGGTACTGACTGTAATCACACCCCATGGGTACGCGAGCTGGTTTAGTTTACCAGGAGAACCTGCAGTGGTCTGTGGTTTGTGGATTCGGCCTTCGGTCCTTAATAGTAATTAGTAAATTCTGTTCTCTGGTCAAGAATCACCCTTTTCTTCCACCACTTAATCCTTTTCCCTTTCATGATCTGTGAAAATGACTGGCTTTTTAAGGAGAGCTACTTTTTTTTACAAAGTAGCAAAGTTTCAAAACTTTAAAATTTGGCTTTTTGGGAGCTCATGGGTGCTGGACTTTGGCTTCTCCGTAGCTGAATAACTTGTTTCTGTGTCTGTTTCAGCTACAAATCCGATGTGCTCTTTAGCAGAATTGTAATACTCCACATGGAGGCTTATGCCAAATTGGACAATGACAGGAGGCTGCCTCAAATATATAGGACGACAGGTTTTTTTTTTTTAATACTGAGATTTATAAAACTATCAGAGACAAAAATTAATTCCATAGTAAATAATACTTTGCACCACTTGGTGCTTCAAATACGAAGAGAAAATATATGATCCATAATTTCCCCTGGTGAATTATCATAGACTCCTGGTGTTTTACAAAGTGAAGACAGTGAGTGGCTGCCTTATTCTGCTGTCGTTCTTAGGCAGAAAGACTCTACCCTTCAAAGCGCACCACCTGCCTAAGAGATGCTCGAAGAGCAATTGGTCATGTGTCCAAACCCAACGTTTCCTGGTGAGCAGACGACTCATTGCCACTGCCCGTTCTGGGAAGCCCGTGCTGTGTGTACTGCTCCACGTGGGAGGCCAGGGCTCCCGGCTTGGTCCTCAGGGCAGTACCTTCTGTTCTTCAGTGAGGCTGGGATCCTAGTGTAGGTTTTGTTTTGGGTGTCCTTTATATGGTGAGTTTTCAGCGAAATGGCTTCATACTGTCGTTAGTGCACAGGGTTTAATATTCAGTTCTTTTTTATTTGGTTCCCTTTTTTTAAAAAAAGAATTATTAATTTATTATTATTTTAAAATTTGCTATAGGGTTCATGTGGTCTAGAGAGAGAGGAGAAAAAGAAAGTTGAGAAACAAGCCTCCATGTCTAGGATTCGAACCATGGTCGGCCATGCGGGAGTCCAGTGCCTTAACCACCGTGCCACCCACTGGCCCCAGTATTCAGTTCTTTTAAAAAGACTGTTGAACAATTTTCTCTGCATATTGGGGCTTTGGAGCTACAGATCTGTGTCATCGTAGCGAGGCTGTCTCCATCAGGCCCGTGTTTGGGGGGTGCCTTCTGCGTACCTGGTGCTGCATAGGGTGATGGAATCCCTAGGGAAAAGGGCTGGTCTTGATCAATGGACAGTGCCGTAGATAAGGACGAGGACACATACCGTGCAGTGCAGTGTGAAGGATTTGGGTGGGGTAAGTCATGATTAGAGGCGTGCCTAACAGATCAGGCTGGGCTCCACGTAGGAGCAGGAGCCCTCACAGACTTAAGAGTTACTTGATGAACAGAAATGAACCAGTTGAGGAGGCGTGGGGATGGAAGTAGGGGTTGGTGTAGGAGCCCACAGTGGGCATGTTTGAGAACACTTACCGGCTGTGTGACCTCAGACCAGTCACTTCACCTGTCTGTGATTTAAAACTATTTTTTTTTAAAGCTCTACTTATTTATTATTTGATTAGAGAGGGACAGAGCAAGAGAGAGGAAAGTGAGAAAGCAAGCCACCAGGTCCAGGACTTAAACCGTGGTTGGCCATGTAGGAGTCCAGTGGCACTAACCACCATACCACCTGCTGGCCCTGACCTCCCTGAGATTTGTAGTTTCCTCATTTGTAAAGGAATGGGAAAGGATACTGAGCCCTGGGAATTTGGGGGATGAGTAGACTTTAAGAGGTACTGGTATGCTACCTGGCAGTAAAAAGGACATTTTAACAGTGACAAGGATTGAAGTTTCTCATAAATAAGTATTGGATCATCTGAAAAGCTATGACTCATTTTTGCATAGAAAAACATAGAAAAATATGTTTCAACTTTCCTGATGACCCAATAATAAAAATGAGTTAGATGTGGTTCACTGTTGGTTGATTTAACAGCCCGTCTTCTCAGAGCAAACAGGGTAAGACTTGAGGCTGATTTCTAATGCAGACCGTTTCAGTTTTCTTGTTGGAGATGTCTTCACTTTGCCACGTGCTTAGGAAAAGTAAGTGATCGGGTAATTCTAAAACGCCTCCTACTGTCTTCCTTTTTTTTTTTTAAATCGTCATGTTTCTTGCTGGTAAGGAAAGAAATTCAGAAGAGTTATTATGAAGAATTTAATTTTACTACCAGCAAACAGTGGCATTGGTTTAGGGACACTGTGTCAGATATTAAAGTGATACCTAGAAAATATTTGTAGATTGTTAAACCTCATGTTCACTGTTTACAATAGAAGGATGTCATTAGACGAGTGAGTAAATAACAGTGATTAGATTAATTAAATGAGATAGTTTGTGGGATATTTTAATTTTACTTACTATGCCATTTAATTAGAAATATGGATCGAATAACTCCGGCCTATTAAGCAATCTAACTTTCGAGTTGAAGGAATTTGGTGGTAGGCAGACAACCTCTAAATTGGGGAAATGGATCTTCTGCTTCTAATTTGTTTTCTCCATGGATTAAACAACTAGTTTATTATTGTTAACTGTTGAAAAGTTATTTAAATTATAGTCACACGTGTTACCACATTGCTGGGTTTAAGCCCCCGCCCCCTGCTGACTCCATTTGAGTTCCTTTGTGGGATCCAGAAAATGTTTCAGTGGGCACTAAATGCACTAGGAATCTCTGGGTTTTTCTCCTTGACCTGGTGTGAGTTCTGCAGCCCTCTTCCACTGAGATTCTTTCAGAACTGTGAGCACTTTAAAACACTAGTGTGTGCTTTTATTTCACAATAATTAGTGAAGATGGGATGTGAAGATGTAGTTTTGCATTGTCTTTAGCATGCATTAAGGTCCATAATTTTACATACTCGTATTTGCTATGTCAGTAGTGAGAAAGGAGAGTGGAGGGGAAGAGAGGATGAATTTTATTTAAGATAGTTATATTTAGATAACTTAAAGGAATATATATATATTTTAGTCTAAAAATCCATTCTGGGCCTAAGTAGTTTTATGCTTCATTGAAAAATTAATGCAAAAAAGTTGCAGTCAGCTGCTACGCTATTTGAGCCAACTGGTTGTCAATATGTTGAAGTTTTATTCTTGGTGCATCTCAAAATTCCGTATAAATGTATTTTATGAAGAGGAAGGTGTACTAGCATGGCTCCACTGGTAAAGCTGAAGTCTGGATTTGATTTGAATACGTGGTATTTTTTAGGGACTCTCAAAGTTTCACACATGAAATAAAAGCAGGTAGTGCACACAGCATCACATGACCAAAATATTTTCCCCCTTGCTGCTGCCAGAAGCTATCCTTGCTCTTCAGCAACCCTACTTGTTGGGCACCAGGCCAAGATGTTTAAGACAACCCCTGACGTGAGCGGTTCCATTCTTCCCCTCGCTGACTGAAGTGCCGTGACCTTCACATATGTAGATTAGCCATGTGCTCTGTGAATTGAAACTTGCTGCCTCAGGAAGAAAGGCTTTTTCTCTTTATTCTGCTGGGAATTTGACAGCCATTCATCCCTGACCTGGGCAGAGGTAATGCAAGGAAATTGGATTCCGGCGGAACGTGGACAGATAGCACGGGAAGCGGTGTGCGCAGGCCGGCGGCGTGCGACCTGGCCCCGGGGAAAATGCCCGTGGTGGGGAGACTGTGCCGGTGAGAGGCCGACGGCGGCCGAGATGGGGAACCGTGCCCTTTTGAAAGAGGACATCATCATCATGTCCCTTGCTCTAGTTTTGACTGTGTTCTTTTTCTTTTTCCTTTCCAACCTAATTTTTGGAAATCTTTTGAATTTTCGTTTCTATCCAACCACTGCTTGAGAATTAAGCACTTTTAATACTGTGGGCAGTCATGGACTTGAGTCCATTTGATTAGAAGAGCCTTTCAGAAGTAGGCGTCATGAGAAAATCGGCACGATGGGCGTGTGACCTGTACCTGGGAGAAACAGCGTGCTGCTTTGTGTTCGCAGAATTCTGAGATGAACTGACTCTCAGAGCTTTACTCATGGGAGAGTTCTGACTCAGTTTTATAGTGATTATTACATGTGATTAATGAATAGTGGATTTTTTTGATGTGTATAGTTCTTGCTATGGGGGTGTACTGTCACCAGAGAGAGACAGAGACAGAAAGTGAGAAGTTGCCCCTGGGGGGATGGCATCCTAAAATCCCTTCTCTGTTCTCAGTGGGAATTTGGGGCATGCTTATACACACATGCACCTGATTTTCAAGTCGCTGGGTCTGGGTCTTGAACCGCACAGCTGACCACGTGGGATCCAGCGTCATAACCTCCATGCCACCTGCTGCTCTGAACAGAGATTTTTTTGTATTTTTATTAGACAAAATTAGTTTTAAAGGATGTTTGTCTTTTTTAAACTTTTTATTTGCCAGAAGGCATGTGCTCATGAAGGAGGGGCGTGGAGGGAGAGTGAGAAAGCAGACTCCCCACCCCCCGCCCTGAGGGATGGTTGCCCTTCTACACATCTTCCTCCTCCTGGAGTTTGTTTTTTTCTCTGCGTGTTTTTCGAGCTGCCAGATCTGTAGTCAGCCATGTGAGATCCAGCTTCCTTAACCACCACACTGCCCGCTGGCCACAGAATGTTTATGTTTGCCTTGTTAACAAACATATTTGAAATCAAGATAACATTCAGTATAAATAATAGTCATGACACCGGATTGGGTTGGCACGGTGTTCTCATTTTTCTTGTTATGAGGATAATAGGTCTGAAGTGGTGCTTCAGTAGTTTGAGTGTAAGGAGGCGTGGTTGGGGCAGTCTGAAATTTACGAGTGCTTGTGCATGGCCTTCAGAGCTGAGCTTTTCCTGTCTGTGTACATTAGGGTTTATGAAGCGTTCTGGGTCAGCGCATCCGTTACAGGCCAGCTCTTTCTGTATGGTGTAAGGGAGGGTCCTCCTGAGGACGTGTGTGTGCGTGTGTGTGTGTGTGTGTGTGTGTGTGTGTGGAGAGTGCTTAAAGGATGCTGTAGTCTCAGGGATGCAACGCTGTCTTTTGACTCTAGGGAGAATCGTTTCTTTTTCAGATGAGGCCTAGTAAAGAAATTGGGGAAAGTGTCTGGTCAGGATCCCACGGGATGAGGGCTTCAGTGGCTTTCCGTTCACAAGCCGGATGTAGGAGTGATGGTCTGTAGACCACAGGATTACCTTGTTGCCAACATCCTCATCTGCACCTGGAAGGTGGAGCAGTGAGTACACCCAAGGAGTAGACTCATGCAGGTGAGGTGAGGGGGCGTGGCTAGCACCTGAGCACTGAAAGGAATGTTGATTGGAGCAAGGGCCCGGCAGGTGTGCAGTTATGGTTGGAGTCATGTGCAGAGTGAGTGATCCTTCTGGAGAGCAAGGTGCAGAGTAAAGAGAGTGGTCAGTGGAGTGCACCCAGGGCAGAGAATGCCAAGGCAGTCAGCAGTGGAACTTCATGTGGTTTTGAAGGAGTGGCCTGTGTGGACAGTTAAGTGGGGGGCATACTGAAGCATCCCAAATCCTCATCAATGATTGGTAAAAGTCTTTAACTGCTTCTTATCCTTGGCTTCTCAAAGACATGCAGACTTAGAGAAAGTCTTAGATCAGCCATAAACAATAGTGCTGTACCAAGAAGCAGTAATAGTAACGGGAGCTGCTGTTATTGGACACCTGCTACGTGGGCCAGGCGCATTGCTGTGTTCCTTGCAGTTGTTTCAGCAGTTGTGCCAGGCTTCACTCTTCCTACGGGACAGACCGGCAAGCTGGCTGAATCAGGAAACCTGCAAGGCCCCAGGTTTGTCTGATGCTAAGGCCTACATTCTTTTTGCTAAAGGAGTGGGCCTCAGACTGGGCTGTGCATCAGGACAGGCTCTGCCCCTAGGGAAGCCCTTTCTGCCTGTCATGGAGGTCACTGAAGACCTCTAGTAAATCTTCAGTTAACAGACTTTTGTGTTACTGTTAAGACATGTAACATTGTATTCTGGTTTCCTAGTCATCAGACACAGAAGACGGAAGGATCTGGCTACAAGGACGTGAGGGTGGTATTGGGCTTTTCTGACAGTGTCTCTGAACGTTAATTCACATTCGCCTGGCCGGGGAAACTGGACCTCCATTGGGGTCATTGCTTAGAAGTCCCAGGAGAGGCTGGGAACATGCCTGCCAGTAGTTGAAGAGGTACAGAGATTCTTGTCTTTGAGTTATTTCAGCGTGGCTGTGACGTCAGTTCCGTAAGGTGGAGGATAGCATCTGGCAGACTGTCTACATGTAGTAGGTGCTTAGTAACTTGGTGGGGTGATAGAGTGGACAAACCGAGTGGACAGTGTCTGAGGTCACTTGGTGACCAGGGCCCACAACCTGAATCTCAGGAAGGCGTGAGGGGAGAATAAGAGAAGGGAGGCTGGGCGTGCCAAGGCCAGAAGACCCAGAGAAAACAGTGAATCCAGGCAGCCGGAAGACAGACTCAGAATCTGAAACCAATGGAATGCAATTTCCTGTTCGTGTGCCTGCATTCCGTGGAGACCCCACCTTAATGCTGGCTCATCGCACGGTGATCAAGCATCCCTGTTCAGTGCTAAAGGAACAAGTAAGGCAGAAACTGCCATTTCTTTGCGAGGGTGCCTCGCGGCCTGCAGTCCGGACCGGTCTGCGTCCTCGCTGTTGCCTCGTGGCAGTTTGGAGCCAGGCTGGGGTGCTGGGGGACTTTAGGGCGCCCAACCCAGCGCTGCCTCTTGCTGGCTCTTACTGAGATGAGGGCGTCGGGCTGCCTGGCCCCAGCCTGGTGGCATGGGTCCCGAGGCTCCGAGTCTCTCGTGCTCATTGTAGCTATGGGTACTGTACAGGGACATGTCGCCAACTGTTCCTTCCTTCTACAATCTGTCAGTAAAACCCAACCTCACAGCTTTTCAAAAAATCAGTTTGGCTTATAACCTGGTCTCAGACCAGCTGTGGGGGTCGGACTCCACCTCCCCATGCTTGCAGGTGTCTGAGTGGGATGGACAGTCGGCCCTGGCCCTGGTCGCGTCTGCTTCCTGGGTGTTCAGTCTGGGTCTCCCTCACCTCCCGCTTGCTGCTTAGTTAGAGCTTGAGACTGTTTCAGTGCCGCCTTTAACTAGAATTAGACGAAGTCCTTTCTATTTCTTTTTCCCTATCTTATGATAAAATTTCACTTCACCTTGTTTCTAATAGTACAACCAGGGCTTTGCAGCTGAAGTTAATGCTGACTACCTGACGCGCCGAAGCCAGTGAGTGGACGTCTGTTTTTAAGAACCCACAGGAAGTAAAACCAAACCACACCAAACCTGTAACCTGCTCTGTAGGTGGTTGCTGGCCATCTCTAAGACTGGGCCTTTGATTTTGTTGGCATCTTTGGTGTCGTAGCAGCTGCATCTGAATTAGGTTCGTTACAGAGGAAGGTGGCTTTTGCCTAGAAAGTTCTCCTGTCCACCTGTGTTACTCCTGCCAGAGGCTCTGGGTGCAGTGCGCCATCAGTCTGTAAGGTTTTCAGGGATGACCATTCTGAAACGGGAAACACCCTAAAGGGGAACTGTCCGGGCTGTGCTGTGACGGAGAACAGTAAAGGCATGCCCTCCTTTTCCAGGCACGCGCGGTAGTTCCTCGGTTTCCTGTTTCATTCCTTTCCGCCATATTGCGGAGGAGGAAGCCGTGCAGTGGGGGACAGCAGGTGTGAAGCACAGGCTGGAGGAGGCAGGCAGTAGCGAGGCGCGCTTCGCCGGCCCATGCCCTCTGAGGAGGGGGTGAGAAGCCAGCCCTACCTTGTGTACCTTGGGCTCTTTGAGAGCCTCAGACGCCTGGTGGGTGGAGGGACATCTGGAGGGAGCCGTCCCTGCCCAGGAAGACCCCTGCAAGGACAGTCAGGGACCCCAGGTCGGGGAGGATGGGAGACCAGGTGGACCAGCAGTTGCCGGGGACTTGCTACTTTGTGTCGTGCTTAACTCCTTCACCAAGGAGCTGTTGGTCTCTGCTCCGAGGCTGGCATCTGGTCAGTGCCTACTGTGCTGCAGGGTGTCCTGGTGCTGGGCACAGCCGTGCATAAACCCAGGCTTCCCTTCCCTTCCCTTCCCTTCCCTTCCCTTCCCTTCCCTTCCCTGGGCTTCCCTTCCCTTCCCTTCCCTTTCCTCCCCCTACCCTGTCAGAATTTTCGTGGCTGTTTTTTTGTGCACATGCCTGCTAGAGACAGAGAGAGGAAAGTGAGAAAGCACCCCATGAGGGATGGCCACATTGCAGTCCCTTCTCCTCTCTTTTCCACATGCACACACATACCCACCATGATTTTCAAACCACCAGGTCTGGGACTTGAACTGTGATCAACCAAATAAACCCCTATGCCACTGTTGACCCCTGCCTTATACTTTTTAAAAGACTAATACATTGCCAACAAAATGTATCTTGGTTTGGTTCAACATTACTTTTCTGTTGAGCATTTGGACTATTTCCAATCTTCCTCTCCACCCCCCCCAATAACTCTGTAATGAGAATCTTTATGCAGATAACTTTTCTTAGTTTTGCCCTGCCCTGCCCTGCCCTGCCCTGCCCTTCCCTTCCCTCCCCTTCCCTTCCCTTCCCTTCCCTTCCCTTCCCTTCCCTTCCCTTCCCTTCCTTTCCCTTCCCTTCCTTTCCCTTCCATGGGCTTACCTTCCCGCGGAATTGAGCCCCGGGGAAAGCAGACCACTGGACACGTGGTGTGATGCCCTTTGTTAGGGAGGAACAGGGGGTTCAGAAGAGCTGAACACTTTCAAAGATTGGTTATTTAGTAACGGGTCTATATGTAGGTGTGCAATAAAAATGAATTTGTAAAAGAACTATCAGTTATTCCTATAGTCTCGCCAAGCTCAGCAGGCCCCTGTCATGTCACAGGGCCGTTGTCACGTGTGGTGTTTCCTCTGCTGGCAGGTGAAACAGAAGATGGTATGTGCAATGCCACCGTCACTTTCTCGAGGCTAGAGATGGGGTGTTACAGACACCAGGTTCTTGGCCTGACTGCAGGGGAGACGTCATACCTGGCTGGGCCGTTTGGAGGTGGCGGTGCTTCCTGCCGTGTACGGAGCACCACCTGCTGGGTTTCGGGCGTGTTCAGATGCTCAGTGGAGACCCTCGGGTGGACAGGCAGAAAAGGGCATGGAGCTGCGGAGTGTGATGTGAGTGTCTGTGTGCATTGTGTTCTCAGTACAGGGTGTTGGTTCCAACTGGGGTTCTGAGATGGCCCTTAGAAGCCTGAGCACGGAGAAGATGGAGTGCCGAGAAGTTTTAGATGGCATCAGTGTTTGATCTGAGGGGTGAAGAAGGAGTCACCAAAGAGCCAGGAAAGGAAGGCACAAACCTGGGGAGTGTCCAGGGAAGGTGGGGGGGGAGGCTTTTGTAAGGAAGGTGTGCACAGGGCTGTGGGCAACTTGTCTGTGTGTCCAGGCAGAGCGGAGGCTGACCCTGGGGTCATTTGGTCATTGAGGACTTTTAGAAGAGAGGATGGGACGGAGGCGAGCTGCAGTAGGCTAAAGTGTGAACGGGAAAGAGAAAGAGGCTTCGAGGGGCTTCGAGAGCAGTGAGGTTTGGGGCTTGTTTTTGCAAACCTGTTCATTTGATGGCAAGAGGGTGGAGAGCTGGTGCTTGCTCGGCGTCTCTGGGGTGGACTCTGTGATGAATGCTCGCTGTCCTGGCTCGGAAATGTCCAGCGGCCCTGTCTTCCTTCCAGCAGACCATGCACTGCTCTGGTGGGGTGCGTCCCTGTGCCCGTGTCATGTCAGCCACATGTGATGCGAGTTCTGCCCAAGTCCCTGCAGTAGTCCTAGTTGCTGTCCCCATTTTATAGGGTCTAAGGGTGCAGGGACCAGGGGCACATGTGCTGTGGCCAAGGCCATCATGGATTGCAAGGGGGTCTAACCTGGATCAGCTCGCCCCAGGGACTCATTCACGCTTTATTAGGGTGGATTTTCCCTGGATGCGGGCCAAGGGGAAGGAGCTGCTTTTATATAAAGATTATTCACGGGAACCAGCAGTTAGCTGGTAATGGCTATGTTGCTGGACTCCCACGTAGTCGGCCACGGTTCACGTCCCGGACCAGGTGGCTTAAAACTCACGTCGGGCGCATGTGCGTGCGTGCCCAAGATCCCGAGAGGAGAATGGAGGAGAAGGGATTGCGGCGTGACCATCCCCCATGGGGGGTGATTTCTCGCTTTCTGTCTCTATGTCTCTCTCTCTCTCTGTCTGGCGAGTGCACGTGCCCTATAGTGAAAAAACCTCTCCAAAAAAAAAAAAAAAGATTATTCACAAACCCTTCCAGAAAATACGTTTTGTACAATATTGAATGACCAGTATATTCTAGGTATTCCTGATGCCCTAACTAGAATGTCACCTTGAAGTTAGTGAGTCGTCTGGTCTGTGGAGACACCCTGAGAGTCTGGAGGGCTTCCTTACAACAGCGATGGCTGCACTGGGCACTCACTTTGGTTACTGCTGCCTCTGCTGCACCCGCCTGGTTAGGGCAGCGGTCAGTGGGGTCAACGCTGTTATTGCACATTGTCTTATGAGCTCTCTGAAAACTAGTGTCTGAGCACTTTCAGGATCGGACACTGGAAATCTTGGCAATCCTTAGTTTTTTTTTGTCTGTGTATGGGTTATTTTAAAATTTTTTAAAAAGAATTATTTTATCTAACTTTATTTATTTGTTTATTTATTTTAATTTGACCAGAGCGGGACAGAGCGAGAGAAAGAGAGAGAGAGAGAGAGAGGGGGGGGGGAATGTGAGAAAGCTAGCTGCCAGGTCCAGGACTTGAACCGTGATTGGCCATGTGGAAATCCAGCACCCTTAATCACCATGCCACCTGCTGGCCTCAGAGATTATTTTTTGATATTCAAATCATTAACGTAACATGGGTTGTGTTTTCTGGTAGGTTTTTACAGATTGAACATATCTAATCTGAAAATCCTAAATCTGAAATACTCCAAAATCCGAAACTGTTTGAGTACTATCGTGATATCATAGGTGGAAAATTCTACACTTGACACAGTCAGAATACTGAAATATGAAAATGCCTATGGTTACCTGTAGGTCTGAGTGTACATAAAGCATAAATTAATTTCCTGTTTAGACTTGTGTCTGATCTCCTAAGATAGCTCATTATGTATATGCAAGTATTCCACAATCTGGGGAAAACATGCAAAATTCCAGACACTTGTGTTCCCATGCATTTCAGATTAGGTATTCTCCTCCCGTATAATGAAACTACTCTTTTTTTCTCTCTTTCAATTTGCCAATGGATGTGTGCCAAAGAGAGACAGAGAGAAAGGGAAAAAGAGAAAGCCCCTCCAATAGAGTGTGGTCCCACTGCGCTGCCTTCTCACGTTTCATTATCCGGATGCGATTCTGGGCACACACGCCCACGCCCAGGGCGTTTTTCAGCTGCCTTCTCACGTTTCATTATCCGGATGCACACACGCCCACGCCCAGGGTGTTTTTCAAGCTGCTGGGTCTGGGAGTCAGATGATGCAGCTGGCCATGTGGGATCCAGCTCACTTCCAGCAGGCCATGGGGCTGGCTCCAAAAACTACTCTTTAAATGACAGCTCAGCTACAAGTCCCCTTTTAGGCACCCCCGGTGCCACCCGGAAGCTCAGAGTGAAGCCAGTTGTCTCGTCATCGTCATTGTACTGACGTGGTGAGGCTTGGCTGTGGGTGCGTGGGATAGCGAACAGAGCAGTGACTGGGTGCCATGCTCAGCGCTCTGTGTGCACGTCCTGTGGGCGTGGACAGAGGCGCACATGAGGGCAGCCGGGTACAGGGCTGGGTGTGCAGAGTCACCTAGACAGCCCGACTCCATTGCTGTTTCAATACCCTGTGTTTGCTTCCTGAAGTGATTGGAACAAGCAGTTAGACCGTGGTCTGAATTTATCCCTTGGAAGTTGTCATTATATAGGATTTATGTTTGCTGACTTCCATTCACATCATTTGCCACTCCATGAGGTTATTGGAAAAGGAGATGAGGATCTCCCCTTTGCCCCAAGCCGATGTCATTTGGTTAGTGAGATGCGCAGAAGAAGCTATGCCGTAGTGAGACTCCCAGCCTCCAGGACAGAGAAGAGAGACATTGTGTGTGTTTGTTTGTTTGTTTGTTTGTTTGTTTTTGAGAGGGGGTGTCCTGGGAGACAACACTCTTAAGGTGCCCCCTGGACAAACATTCCTGTCACCCATGCCCCTTCAGCCCCACCAGCCGGGAAGCAAGATTTGAATGAAGATGTCACTCTCTCTTTCTAAAGAGAACACTCAAGATAAAGAGACTGAAGACTTCTCCAGAAAAAAGCCTCTCAAGCATCTGGAAGTGTCCTCCGGACATGCTCTGCCCAGCTCGGCAGCCACGAGCCACCTGCGGCTCTTTACACTAAAGTGACATGAAATGGGAAGTTGGGTTCTGCAGTCGCACTGACCGCACCACCAGTCTCAGAAAGCACGAGGGCAGCGCGCCCAGGACTCCCGCCACGCGCCCGGTTCTGCGGGTGGTGCCGCTGGGGCCCTCTGGTCGCACCTTACGGTAAAACAGCTTAACTTGTGCCGTGCGCTGCCCGAGGCGGGCAGAGTGAGCTGCTTGGATGTCGGGTAGCTGTGGCTAGTAGAAGATCTTAAAAAAGTCACTGTTTTTGAAACTATCTTTAATGTTATCCACAATACCTATGTTTTACGGTGAGTAACATTTTTTAAAAATGGAAGAAACATGAACACAATTGTATCAGAGAAGATTCCTTCTCCGTTTTCAAGCATTCTGTCCAGGATTCTGCCGTGACAGGGCTATTGTTTCTGTTGTCTACTTTTTTGAAAATGAAAAGCTTATTTATTCCACAAGAAAGAACAAGATGGGGCAGGGAACACCCCCCAATAGGATACCCACACCGTGACCCACGCCCAGCTGCAGGTGGCCCGGTCGTGCTCTGTGCACACGTGCGCCCTGGATGCACAGCGAGGCCTAGCATGCGTCCTCACTGCTCATTGCACTGTGCCATGGCGGGACGGAAGGGATGTTGGTGCCGCTTGGACCAAGCATGTGGAAGGCCGTGCTGCCTGATGTGGTCTTATCTCCATTGCAAAATACACGTGCGGCTGGTTATTGCGCTTTTCTCCCGCAGCGTTGACGGGAAGTACTTGCTTTCTGTCTCTGTCGCTGTTTGAACTTGAACTGGTGGCCTGGTGCTTGGAATAGGTTATGCTTTTTGCCGCAGGAAAAAAAAAATTGAATTGCTTTCTCAAGATGGACTAAAATGTTTTAACTCTTCATGGCAAATGAGGCGTGAAACAAATTGTCAAAAGGATGGAGACAAAATTATTGCAGTAGCGACTGTTTAACTGGCTGGTGCCGCTCTGGCGAAGGTGTGAGCCGAGCAGATAAATGTGTGAGTGGCACTTTCCTCCTCTCCTCCTGCCCGATTTTTCACAGCTTGTCTTCACCAGAGGACCTCCGTCTCTGTCAGAGAAATCACAGCCCTTCTGAAAGTGTTAAGATTATAGCGTTGCCGGGAGGAATAATTAAGTCCTGCAGGCTATGGATTAGAGGACATAAACTTGTGTTTGCAAACATTTACTTCATCTTTAGATGAGGCAGAAATGTATTTGTAGTGTCTTTGGAAGTGTGGTTCTAAGTACAGTGTGCCGGTAGCTCTCGTTCCAGGTCCTCGTCTCTCCATTCTACTCAGAAGAGCACCCTGCTCTGGAGGACGCCGTAGTTTGGATAAGAGTCTTTGGATAAGAGTCTTCGGGCTGAAAGATAATGAGGTGTTTAAATCATGGACTTCGGACTTCTGAAATACCAAGTGTTAATTGAAGGACACATGAGGTTTAATAGGGACTGCTGTATATTTCTGGCTACCATTCCTTCACTTTTTTTTTTTTTTTTTAAGAATTATTTAACTTTATTTACTTATTTTTAATTTGACGGGGTTGGGGGAAGAGAAAAAGAGGGAGGGAGGGACGGAGGAGAGGGAGAGGAAGCAAGCTGCCAGGTCCGGGACTCAAGCCATGGTTGGCCATGTGGGTTTCCAGTGCCCTTAACCACCTTGCCACCTGCTGGCCCCATCCTTCACTTTTCATTCCGAAGCCTCTACTTAGCTTCTTAGATTAGATTTCTTCTTCCTAGTTTTTTTTGTTTTGTTTTGTTTTCGAAGAGGTTTTTGCCTTAAGTCTGTGCATTTGCGAGGTTGGGGGTTTGAAGAGCAGAGAGATAAGAGACAGTGAGAGGAAAAGAGAGAAATCACCCCCGCTCCCCCGCCAGGGGGATGGCCACACTACAGATCCTTCTCCATTCTCCTCCTGGGGCCTTGGAGACACACACACACACACACACACACACGGCCAACGGCCAATGTGATTTTCAAGCCACTGGGCCCGGGACTTGAACCATGGTCGGCCATGTGGGAATCCAGCGATGTAACTGCTACGCCATCTGCTGACCCCTACATTTCTTAAGATAAGCAAAAGTTCCTGCTCTCTGAGCCCACTTGGACTTTGAATTTCACACATGGGTCACAGGCAGACCAAAGTGGGTGTTCATGCAGAGTGTGAGGGAGGAGTTTCAAGTAAAGAGGAAGGTTATGTATTGGCCTTGTTTTTTGGTAGCTAAAGGATTGTGTCTTATATTTCTAGGTATTTTAACATCTCATAAACAAAGGGATGCATGAGTACATGTGTTTATGAGTAGGTAGCTTGTGTGTACTTGTGTATGAACACACAGTATTAGTTACATTTAATGTAACTGCAAGTGGTGTGGCAAATAGAGAAAATACGTAGTCTTATCGCTGGTCCAGCTGATAGGACTTCTGCATCTTTATAGTTTTTTTAAAGATTTTTTTCCCCATAGGGCACATGTACTTACTGGAAACGGATAGGGTGGGGGTGGAGGGGTGGGAGAAATCACCCCTGCGGGAGTGGCCATGCAGCAATCCCTTCTTCATTCTCTTGTTGTTTGGGGTATGCATGCATACAGTGAGATTTTCTTTTCTTTTCTTTCTTTCTTTCTTTTTTTTTTTTTTTTAAGAAGTTCTTGCTATAGGGCATGTGTGCTCACTGTACAGACAAAGAGAGACAGAGAGACAGAAAGCAAAAAATCACCCCCCAGGGGGGATGGTCACGCCGCAATCCCTTCTCCTCCATTCTCCTCTCAGGATCTTGGGCACGCACGCACATGAGCGCAGCGTGAGTTTAAGCCACCGGGCCCAGGACGTGAACTGCGGTCGACTACATGGGAGTCCAGCGACATAGCCATTACACTAACTGCTGGTCCCCAGTGAGATTTTTAAACTGCCAGGTCTGGGACTTGAAGCGGAGCTGGCCAGGCCATGTGAAATCCAGCACCCCAATCACCACACTGCCTGCTGGTCCTACATATAGATGCTATGCATGTGTGTATGGGTGCTTTTCCCCCCCCCCCCCCTTTTACTTTTTTCTATGTATGTATGGAGTATAATGAACCGATGATACAGCTTCTAAGCAACCATGTTTTCTTGTTATTAGACTGACTGTACTGTGGAGAGATGATTGAGTTTTGTGTGTGTGATTGTGTGTATTTATTAAGCCTTTTCTATAAAGATTTAAGAGCCAACCTTTTGCTCCTGGGATGCAGCCCGCATTTGTAAAGCCGTGTACTCGTAATGCATGTGCACTGCCCGTGAGTTCTCACACACAGCAGTAACAGGTCGTGCACAGTCGAGTAGATGCCACCTGCCTTTTCTTAAAAAAAAAAAAAAATTATTTTATTTAACTTTATTTGTTTTAATTTGACCAGAGAGAGAGAGTGAGAGAGAAAGTGAAAAAGTGAGAAAGCAAGCCACCAGGTCTGGGACTCAAACCACGGTCTGCCCAGTGAGAGTCTAGCACCCTTAAGCACTATGCCACTTGCCAGCCCCACCACCTGTCTTTTTAAGAGGGAACCTCCGTTACTCTCACCCTCCAGTCTGTCCGCCGTATCTTCCCATCTACCCAGTCTTCTCTCCTATCTGTATGCTTGTTCTTAGACTTCACTTTGCACTTACTTAAAACTTTCCCCATTTTTCTTTTTTGGAGAGGTTTTTGCTATAGGGCACGTGCATTCGCCAGATAGACAGAGACAGGGAGACAGAAAGCGAGAAATCACCTCCCAGGGGGCATGGCCACACCGCAATCCCTTCTCCTCCATTCTTCTCTCGGGATCTTGGGTACACACGCACACCTGCCTGGTGTGAGTTTAAGCCACCGAGTCCGGGACTTGAGCCGCAGTCGACCACATGGGAGTCCATTGACATAGCCATTATGCCAACTGCTGGTCCTGTACACATTTTCTTATGTGTTGTTGCTTTTTGCCAATATGTGTTACTAATCTGCCTCCCCCTATACTTTAAACCATATTTACTAAATGGTCAGCCTTATTTTCTTGACCTGTAAAAGAGGGTTCGCAAGACTTGAGTGCCGTGAGGCCTCAATCAGATAATGTATGTAAAACATGCAGCTTACTCTTAGATCAGTGTCCATTACATGGTAGCAGCGTGCTAGCAACGGCTGTAATGCTGACTGCACCCATGTGACGGAACGTGTTTCTAAAGAACACTCCTCGGATTAGACTGAATTGATAATCTGGCCAGGTCGTTAAGAGCTTTATGTATTATGAAAAGATTGCCTCTTTTTCTATAGGTAATAGAAAGCACTCAAGAATTTTATTACTGGGACAAATGTGATCTTTGTGGGGAAAACTTTTTTTGGCCTCTTTTATGTCTTAATATCTATTTTTTCCTCCCCCAAAACTGTAACGCGGGGACCAGCAGTTAGCGTAATGGCTATGGCTCAGACTCTCTGCGCTCACCTGACTCTTGCCTGACAGTCTGCTTATGGGAGAGGGGAGCGAGCAGTCTGGAGAGCGAGCCTCCCGCCTGCATCCTGCCTGTCCTGTAGGTTTTCAGAAGTTGAGGACCAGCAGTTAGCATAATGGCTATGTCGCTGGACTCCCATGTAGTCAACTGCAGTTTGAGTACTGGACCTGGTGGCTTAAACTCATGTTGGGCATGTGTGCATGTGTGCTCAAGATCCCGAAAGGAGAATGGAGGAGAAGGGATCCCGGCGTGGCCATCCCCCCTGGGGGGTAATTTCTCGCTTTCTGTCTCTCTTTCTTGCAAGCATACGCGCTCTAGAGCAAAAACCTCTCCAAAAAAAAAGAAGTGGGACAATTCCAGTGCCTAAGTCCTGGGATTCCTCTGAGGTAGTTTAGGTTGAATATCTCTTACCTGAGATGCTTGGGACTAGAAGCATTTTGGAATTTGGAATATTTGCATATGCATCAGGAGATATCTTAGGGGTCAGACCCAAGTCCAAATAAGAAATCCATTTATGTTTGATATGCACTTCACATCCATAGCCTGAAACACTTTTAAATAGTATTTTTGTATTAGAGCATTTTGACTGAGACCCACGATATGAGGTTAGGGGAATTTTCCTCGTGTGGTCAGTTTCAGATAATGACATGAATGATGTTATCTTTAACTGCACTACAGTGTATTCATGCTGGGAAAACTCATTCCACATGCTATAATGATATACAGGGACCGAATGTATAAAAAGAAGTTTTAGATTTTGGAACATTTTGGGCCTTTGACTAGAGAGGCTCAGGCATACATGCAGGGACTTCAGAAAATTCATGAAAAAAATGGCACTTAAGTACAAGTTTACTTTGGTGCAAACAATTTGGAAATCCATGCATAGTTTTCTTTTTCTTTTCTTTTCTTTTTTTTTTTTTTTGAGCGTTTTTATTTTTTTGTTATAGGGCATGTGCGGTGTGTGCCAGAAAGACAGAGAGAGACAGAGAGACAGAAAGCGAGAAATCACTCCCCGGGGGGGGATGGCCACGCTTCAGTCCCTTCTCCTCTATTCTCCTCTCGGGATCTTGGGCACACACGCACACGTGCCCGGCGTGAGTTTAAGCCACCGGGTCGGGGACGCGAATGGCGGCCGACTACGTGGGAGGCCAGCGACATAACCATTATTATGCTAACTGCTGGTCCCCATGCATAGTTTTCTCATAATACACATCTTCCATGAACCTTTTGAACCCCATGTGGAAAGTGTTACCTGAGTGTTGGCTGTTAGGACTTACCATCAGCAGTGCCGACAAGACTTAGCAGATGGACCCCACACCAGGTGTTAGTCTTACAGCAATATTTTCTCTCTGCTCTTAGAGGTCCTACCAGAGAAAGAATTTCCTAACCAAATGTCATCTTTGCTTTTACTTCCTCCTCTCCTTCTCCATAAGTGGAGAAAGAAAAATAGGAAAAAGAGTTACATAGGTTTTACAACTTTGAAACCTTTTGATGTGATTTTTTTTCCGGTTGGAACTTGTTCCTCATTTACATAATGGCCACTTTGCCTCCGTCACATTCACTAAGTTAGATTCAGCGCTGGGTCCCCAAAATCCTAACCATAAACCTTGCTGAGCTTCTGTGTCCTTATCCATAAAATGGGGATTAAGTGAATTGCCCTGAGGATAGACTGCCTCGGTCCTCCATAAATGATAAACTCACGTACAGCACATTAAATAATCCTTTAAAGTGTTTAAAAAAAGCAAAGGCTTTTGGTCGTAGGAAAGTAATTTTTTTTTGAAGTTGGAACAGCGTGCCTTCCCTGTGTTGCTCAATTGAAGAATTGGACTGACTTCTAAAAACACATTTCACATAAAAATACGTTTGACAGACTTGTTTACATCTCATTTTCAACCAAAGTTTAAATGTGGATTGTTTGCTTTTGCTTAATAGTAATACTTTGCAGGTCATTAAATAATTTCCAAAGTGCTTTTCTGATCTAGTCTTCGCAGTAGTCTTGGAAGGGGTGGTTAATATCCCTGTTTTACATTCGCGGAAGCTGAAGCACAGAATCTTGATTATGAACATAACTTGGATTCACACCAGGTTTTGTGATCAGAATCGGAGTTTTTGCACTGCACACAGTTGCTTTGGTATGCTATGGTAATTGTTCAGCTTAGAGACACATTAGGCATTGGGATCAGGAGTTGGCAGAAACTTTTCCTGTAAAGGGCTAGATAGTAAATATTTCAGCGTTTATGGGGCCGGATGATGTTTGTTTCAGCGACTCAGCTCTGGAAGCAGTGCTAAAACGGCCATACACAGTTCATAAATGAACAGGGCAGGCTTATGCCAGGAAAACGGTGGATGTGAAATGTGGGTTTCATATCATTTTACATGTCAGGGGATACTTTTTTTTTTTGACCCCCAACCATTCAACAATGGGAAAAATGTTCTTAGTTTCCCGAACCTACAAAAGCCAGTGGTGGACTGCATTTGGCCTGAGGGTTGCAGTTTGCCAAACCCTGGGCAGGGTGCACTTTTCCGTTGCTGGTGCCCTCCAGATCTTAAATAAACTCTCTACCACTTGAGCATCTCCACTTAGACTTTATATTCTCTGGGGTCTCCACTCATGCTGTGGCGCTTAGCTAGTAAGGAGTTGGGAGGATTTTATATCTGTTGGATGAAGGCGTGCGGTTGTCTGTTTTGTTTCATTTTTTTAATTGCCTACCATTAAATTGAATTTTCTAAGCTCTAGGCATCTGTTTCTTAATTTTTTCCCAAAGTTTTCTTTTAAAGACATAATTGAGCACATGTGTGTGTGCACTAGAGAGAGAAAGAGAGGCCCTGGACAGGACTAATCACACCACGGTCCTGTCCTGCAGCCCTTCAGCTCATCAGGGTCCCGGGGACACACACACACAAGCCTGGTGTGTTTTCAGGCTGACCCAGGTATTCAAACCTATGGTCAGCCACATGGCTTCTGGCCCTGTGGTTTAGATTGCTTCTGACTAAGCCACCTGGCTGGGCCTTGAGTTTTATATATGATTTAAAAACAAAATTATAGAAGTGTAGTACATGAGTATGTTTTTATTATGAAAGATAACAACACTAGTAAAAATATGTATGTTGAATATTTAAAGTCCCTTTTACTGTTTTCGTTCTGTCTATTCTTAAGTTAAATATATTTCTTTCTTTTTTTTTTTTTTGAAGAGGTTTTTTTTGCTATAGGGCGTGTGTGCTCATCAGAGAGAAAGAAACAGAGAGACAGAAAGCGAGGACTCCCCCCTCCAGAGGGGATGGCCACACCGTAATCCCTTCTCCTCCATTCTCCTCTCGGGATCTTGAGCACACATGCACATGCGCCTGGCATGAGTTTAAGCTGCCGGGTCCGGGACTTGAACCGCGGTTGACTACCTGGGAGTCTAGCGACATAGCCATCACGCTAACTGCTGGTCCCAGTGAAATGTATTTTCTTACAGCTGATTTCTTCTTTTAAGTTACCGTCTGTGGACACACACAAATATGCACACCTGCACAGAAGTGCAGACGGTACCTGTTTGATCTTTTTCCCACTGAAGCTTCTGTGGACACATCTTTGTGGGTCTGC
>NW_006159977.1:2283821-2297485 GCF_000334495.1 Tupaia belangeri chinensis | reverse complement strand
TTTCCCTCTGGGCCGTTCTACAAGTGGGGAGGAGATGGTCTCCATTGTCTAAGCACTCACTGGACAATGAAGAAAACACAGCCTGGTTTCTACTGTGGACCTCTGTATTGCCTTGGGTGTCACCCTCTACCACCGCAGTTGTCCAGAGGGATTTGCCTGGAAGGATCAGGACAGGGTCTTTGGGCACAAGTTCTGCCAGACTTTCTTATCTGGAGCCTCAGCAAGGCAGTGTAGGCCTCCTCACTGGGAGCTTCGTAACAAAGTTTCCTATCAGGATTGCTACAACAGTGTAGCCTTTTCATGGTTAAGCTGTATCAACCTAAGTTATTTCAAAGTAATTGAATTAAGTAATTGAAGTTTCAAAAGTAATAGGGAGAAGATAAGAGCATTTCCTTTTTGGAAGTTATCCATCTGCTAGTTATTTTCCCCCTGAAGTTATTTCATTGTATCTAGTAGTATTCCTGAGAGAAGTGCAGGGAGAGCACTGTAGTATCCTAACGCAGATCTGGAAAGGCCTGGACCTTCTCATCCTTTTGTAGACTGGTAGTAAGCAGGTATTCTAGTCAGATATAGGCTGTGGCCTGGTAGACATGTCTCTGGAGCAAAGGGAGCCTCCAGCGTATTCTTGGCAGTCTGTTATTGACCCCCAAAGTCAGCACTTGTGATCCCCTTAACAGCCCTCATTTCAGTGTGCCCTGGAATCATACCTTTTTCAATTTCCCTTTTCTTAATGGAGAGGTTTTTGCTATAGGGCATGTGCGCTCGCCAGACAGATAGAGACAGAGAGACAGAAAGCGAGAAATCACCCCCCGGGGGGATGGCCACGCAGCAATCCCTTCTCCTCCATTCTCCTCTCGGGATCTTGGGCACTCAACGCACATGCGCCTGGCGTGAGTTTAAGCCACCGGGTCTGGGACTTGAACCACAGTTGACTATGTGGGAGTCCAACGACATAGCCATTACGCTAACTGCTGGTTCCATTCTTTTTCTTTTTTTAAAGAGGAATCCAGCACCCTAAGCACTCCACCACTGGCTGTCCCCTAGTCATGCTAATTCTTTGTTTATCTGGTTTCAAAATAGAAATGGATATCCTGCTCTCTTCTTTTGTTTTTGCTTGATAAAAGGAAAAAATATTTCTTTTACATTAAACATTTTTAGAGGCACTAACATTTGATTAAAAACAGTGTTAAGGATTTTTATTTCATTGGGCATTGGGGAGAAATATCCTAAAATATGTACATATGAGTTTATTTTATCTGTGGGACTCTAATTAAAGTTAATCAAAGTCACATGGCTAGAAAAATCTCTGAAATTACTTTCTGGAGATTTTTTTATTCATCATATCTGTTTTATCCAATTGATTTGCTGTTAATCTTTTAAAAAAACAAAACACCAAAAACCTAACTTAATATGCCAGAGGGCTTATTCTTGGCATCCTCCGCGTGGCTCGTCCTGTCCTTTGAAGCCGGCTCACAAGGCCCAGGCCAGCTCACAAGGCCCAGGCCGTCTCCGCCCGGGGGACTGCTGGGCGGTGTCTGCTGGGCGGTGTCTGTCGTGACCGACCTCCTGATGCAGAGGACTCACACAGGATACCCGCGCCGAGCCCAGGCCTCGCTTCCTGCGCTTTGTGAAAGACGTGGTCATTTTGTACACAGGATGTCGCAACGGGTATTGACATTTTGCTGATCCAGAACCTGTGTGTAAATTAAGCTGCCTTTCTTTTAAAAAAGAAATTTGACAGTTGTAAAATTGTTGCACTACTTCAATCTCAAAATCTAGGTGAAGCCTAATCCCTATGAAGCGTTCACTGTTGCAGTATGTAACCTTTTCATAGGCTCCCTGATTTGGTTGGAAACTAGTAACTGTGCATACTTAAAGGAAGCAATTTAATAAGCAGGATTTTAGAGGAATGTAGTCAGAGTTGTAAACCGGTACTAGCGAGTCCATTGCATTACACAGAACTAGAAGGTAGGTGTAGCTTTAGGTAAGTGTGGACGAATCAGAGGCCTCTGGACCACTGCTGTGGAGATCATGAACTGATATGCCTTTCTCACTTAAAAGGAGGGGACTGTCCTTTCCCTAAGTTTATTGACTCACGCAGAAATGATTCAGAAAGGGCCAGCAGGTGGCGTGGTGGTTAAGGCCCTGGCGTTTCCCATGGCCAACTACAATTTGAGTCTGGACCTGGCAGCTTGAAAATTGTGCCAGGAACGTGTAAGTGCATGCCCAAACCTGAGAGGGTGGGAGAGAGGATTGCACTGTGGCCCTCCCCTGGGGAGGTGGCTGATTTCTCACTTTCCCTCTTTGTGTCTCTGTCTCTCTCTGGTGAGTATAGGCAACCTATGGCAAAAAACCTAAAAAAACAAAAAGATTCAGAAATAGCCTTCTCAAATCAGTTGGGCTGAGGTCAAGCAGACAGTGGTCATAGCTGTGACGTGGTTTTGCACACTGGGCTAGGCCAGCTGCTTGGAGAGGGGCGAGTGTGTTATGCGGGCAGATGACATGAGAAGGGCAAAGAGAGGTCGCCTTGAACTCGAGGACACCAGCAGCACTAGGCAGCTGCGTGGGAATGCTCTGAAGGGAGCTGAGGACAGGACGAGGAGGGAGGCCACACTGGAGTGACAGCAGGCTCACGGCCTGTGGCCATCGTGGGCCCCTCGCCACTGACGTCTGTGAGAAGTACAGACAGCGAAACCCAAATCGGCCTTACCACGTCTCTCTCATCGGCATCTAGGTAGGCACCGTTCAGGAGCTGTGATTAGTGTCGACCACTCTTTTTTTTTTTTTTTTTTGAGAGGTTTTTGCTATAGGGCGCGTGCGCTCGCCAGACAGAGAGACAGAGAGACAGAATTCACCCCCCAGGAGAGATGGCCACAACGCACTCCCTTCTCCACTCTCCTGGGATCTTGGGCACGCACGCACACGCGCCCGGCGTGAGTTTTCAGCCACCGGGTCCAGGACTCAAACCACGGTTGACTACATGGGAGTCCAGCGACATAGCCATTATGCTAACTGTTGGTCCCAGACCACTCATTTTTAACCATAAAGTTGTATCTGTTTTCCTCTCTTGATATCTTTGCTAATATTTTTGCTGTTTTTTTTGAGCTAGAATTTTGGTTGACTCCTCAAGGACACTTGCATGTCCTGCTTATTTCATTAGAGACTTGTGCTAGGACCTGGGTATATAAATACAAATATTAAAAACTGCCATGGACGAGGCTGCCCTGCACGTGACCTGTGGCGTAGAGAGGAGACGGAGATCTAGAGGAGTCCAGGGACTCTGCTCACCTCAGGCCCGCCAGCTGGTGGGGCTGATTCGGTCCCCGCCCCTGCTCTAGCTCGGTGACCTGCACCTGTGAGAGCCGGCGCGCCGGCTGGCAGCCTCCCCTGTCCAGGGGGTGAGGAGACACACATGAACCACGGCTTCCGAATATTACAGCAGAGGTCTCCTCAGAGGTCTCCGAGACCTCAGCGGAGGCCCTTTGTGTTCTGCCTGGTGTTTTCGAGACCAACTTGAGGGGGAAGGTGATCCTCGAATCCAGGTCTGAAAGATGAGTGGGGGTTTTCCCAGAGGTAGGGAAATTAACAAGTAGTGAAAGTGCCCGCTAACTTGTGCTGCTGTCTGTTTCAAGGCTGCTGGTCAGGGAAAAGGTCAGAGCGCCAGCGCCAGTGCTGGGAGCGGCCGTGGGTCCCACAGGACAGGAGGTTAGGGTAGGGTTTGCTGGGAGGTGGCCGCGAGGAGCAGGTGGCAGCACGTGTTGCTCTTACTAGGGTGTGAGTGACTCTCCTGCCACGTCCCCGCACATTCAGCGGCTCACAGAGTGCGCAGATCATCTCCTAGTTTCTACGCATCCAGAGGCCACGCGCGACCTAGCCTTTGCTCGGCCGAGGACCTCAGCAGGCTGCATTCGTGGGGTTGGGTGGCCCACAGGCCTGTCTGGAGACTGCGTTAGGGAAGGCTCCCTCAGACCGTGGGCACAATTCATGTCCTTGGGCTGTAGAGCTCCTCGCAGAGCTTCTGCAGCGTCTCCACACAGAGGCTCTGATGCTGGGAGTCTCTGACTCCGGGGAAGGCCTGGACCTTTTTTTCAAGGGCTCACCTGGTTGGTCAAGCTCAACCGGGATACTGTGTTTTAATCATTCAGAGTCAACTGATTATGTACATTAATGACATCTGCCAAATTAAAAAAAATATTATTGTTTAAAAATACGCTATAGGACATGTGTGCTCACCGGAGACAGAAACAGAGATAGAGAGAAGGAAAATGAGATAGCCAGCTGCCAGGTCTGGGACTAGAACTGCTATCTGCCGTGTGGGAGTCCAGTACCTTGACCACCTTGCTACCTGCTGGCCTCTGCCAAATATTTTTATCTTTGCTGTTTGTTCTTGGTTAGATGCAAGATACAAGTCTTGCCTACAGGTTGTGCGTTACAAACCCTAACAACAGCAGAAGTTTGTGACAGTCCTCCAGGGCTGTTGTAACGAAGTGCCACAGACCGAGTTACTAAAACCCCCGTTTATTCCTCAAGTCCTGGAGGCTGGATGCGGAGCTGCCGTCTTGCTGGGTGCTCACACAGCCTTAGGCACTAGTGCAGGCCAGGGGTGGGGGAGAAAGCATGGCGCCCCTCTTTGAACCCTGGTCTTCCTCCTTATAAGAATGTCAACCCTATTGGCTTTTTTTTTTTTTTTTTTTTTTTTACTATTATTATTTTAAAGAGGTTTCTGCCATAGGGTGCTTGTGTTTTAGAAGAGAGAGAGAAAGTGAGAAATCATCCTCCCCTCCCCGGGGTTGGCATGCTGCAGTTCCTCTTCCATTCTCCTCCTGGGATTTTAGGCAAACACACATTCGCGCCTTGTGTCATGTTCAAGCTGCCGGCTCCAGGACTTTAACTGTGCTCAGCCACATGGGAGTCTAGCGCCTTAACCACCCCACAGCCTGCTGGGCCCTTCAGGGCCACTCCTGTAGCCTCATTTAACCTTTCGTTGTAGACCCATATACAGTTGCACTGGGGACTGGAGCATCGACACAGGAATTTGGGTGGCACAGTTCATACCATGGCAGACTTGAGAATCTTCTAATCGTATTGTGCTCACATCTAGGATATTAATTGGATGGGCTTGGAGGGGGACTTAACGGTCAGTGGTCATAGGCACCTTTCCTGGAGTGTAAGTCAGATCGGGATGGCCTGACTCCAACATATTATGTCACAGTATGACCTGGGCACAGCACCTGGCCTAGGAGATGGCTCGCTTCAACACTGACCACTCCGCAGCTCTTCGTCAGCATCGGTCATGTCACATGCAAAGCACCTGCAGAGTGCTCGGTGCGCGGTGCATGCTCGCTGAATGGCTGCTGCGATGACATTTGTACTCGTTTTAGGCATTTCTCCATATCTTCTTCATTTTTAATTATTCACCTTGAGTGGTAAGTTTCCCCTGCATTCTTCACTGTTTCCTTCTGTCCTGTGGTAAGCTTGTTTGTACTGTGTGTAGTTTGTGCACCTCTCTTACTTCCTCTGTTACAGTGTCCGTTTCTCAGTCAAGGATCACCTTACACCTCTCCACGTCTTTCACAGTGCCTTGCGCACTTACTCAGTTTCAGCAATGTTGAATGAATGAATGAATGAATGCATATGGTCTCTGAAGTCATGTTTTCTCTTTCGCCTAAATCTTTGTTTTTCAGCCTTTTCTAACTCATGCCTCTACTGGTAAGAGTAAACTTCTTCCATGGCTCCCAGCATTACATACATCCCCCTGCACCCCAGAGTAGCCCTTACCTCTCTTGAAAGGACAGAAACTAGTTTTTCTTGCAGATTCTCAACAATTGAGATTATTTTGCCAAACTCCACTTTCATGCGGTATGTTATAAAAATAATAGTTTTCCTCCTTTTCCAAATAGAAAAACTATGATCAGATCCTGCATGTACGTTTTTCGCCCCCATCCCCGGGCTAGCCCTCATTCATGTTTCTGTAGGATCGTTGGTTTCACCGCTGAGGATTAGTGCTCTCGGGTTTCTTACCCGCCGTAGAATGCTGGAGCAGGCGGGAGAGGAGCCGGCATGAACTGTGTAGTGCGGAATTGGATTCCAACCCTTTCGCACATGTAGAAGAGAATCCTGTCTTTCCTTTGTACTGCTCTTTTGTAGTGAATGAAAGGGGTTAAACTGATATGCATTCAAGTCTGTGAACTCTATTCTCCTAAACGATTATAGTGTGTGTAGCTTAAGAAGTGATCCCAGGCACGTGTCTGCTCTCATAATACCTTTCTCTCCAGAACTTAAAGCGCTGTGTACACATTACCTTATCAATACCACAGACATCTCCGTGCGCCTGGTAAACACTGGGACCACACTCCCTTTCCGCAGGGGAGTAGCACGTGTTGGTCTAGAGGCTCAGGAGGGCCTGCCCTCGCCGCCCCACCCAGGGCTGTGTCTGTGATAAGACTCCCCTTTCTGGGTGCTCACTGTGATCTGTCCTATCAGCCCGCTGTCTGGGGGTGGGGGTGGTGTTGCCCTTAGTTCTGTGGACCAGGCCAGCAAACAAAACCCCTTTGGTCACAAGATAATACATTTTTAACCAATAGCTTTTATTTATTTATTTATTTATTTATTTATTTATTTATTTATTTATATAAATTTGTTATAGGGGACATGCACCTGCCAGAGAAAGACAGAGAGGGAGGGGGAGAGAGAGAGAATGTAAGAGTGAGAAAGTGGGAGGGTGGCCATGCGTCAGTTTCTTCTCCGTTTCTCTTTCCTGTCCGGATTTTGGGCACCCATGCACAAGTACCTGGTGTGTTTTCAAGCTGTCAGAGCTAGGATTTGAACCACGTAGTTGGCCATGTGGGATCCAGCAGCCTTAACTACAGGCTGGCTGGCCCAGCAATCTTATTTTTAAAGGAATTCTATGGATATACATAGGAATGAAAATTCATTGTACCTAAATAAAGTTGCCTCTGGTCTCCCAAGGAGTCATCTTTAAATTTAAAACGAGCCATTTAAAAGAGGTCTAAAATGAGTCATTTTAAAAAAGTGAATTGTATATGGAGTTTTTTTTTTGTTTGTTTGTCTTTATTGGTTTTTTTTGGAGAAGTTTTTGCTATAGGGCACGTGCTCTTGCCAGAAAGACAGAGACAGAGGACAGAGAAACAGAAAGCGAGAAATCACCACTGGGGGATGGCCACACTGCAATCCGTTTTCCTCTCTGGATTGTCAGCGTGCACACATACACACACATGCCCAGTGTGAATTTAAACCACCAGGTTTGGGACTCGAACCACAGTCGACTACTTGGGAGTCCAGCGACATGACCATTATGCCATCTGCTGGTCCCTGTGGAGATTGTTTTTAACTCAGCCTCCCTCAGTACTCTGGATGTCATTTTATGCCTTTGACAACTTTGCTCGGCATGGTCAACCCTGCTGTTGATGGAACGCGAGGGTTTGAGAAATGTGACTTTGAGCCCTGAGGGCCCAGGGTCCTGAGATGAAGGGACTTTTACAGTATTGGGGATCCTTTCTGTAAAGGCAAATTAATTAGAAAGAAAAACAGAATCTTTGGCTGGTTTGATGCTTACGGGAGTGCTTTTGAAATATGATCTAGGCAACGTGGTCTCATGTTTGAAAGAGTGATAAAGTTATCCCTCCCTGCTGCTGTCTCCTCTTATTATTTTCTTTACACAAAAAGTACCTTGTGCCCTAATCTCTGTGTTAATTGATTGTGATTTCAGAGTTTTGTTTTTTTTTAAAGTTTATTTATCTGTGTATGTGAGAAGCAGACAGACGTGTTGACTTTTCACAGTGTCTCACCATGTTGGGATCCTCCTGCTTAGCCTCCCATCCACCTAGGACCAGAGGCCCGTACCAGCCTAGGTTGGGTCAGGCACTGAGTGTGGCGTCCCGTGTGGCCTCAGCTCCGTGGAGCGGTGACCAGCATGCACCACCCCAGCCAAGACCACGTACAGGCTTTTGGTGAAGACCAGTTCGCTACCAACAGACTGCCAACTCTTAAATAGTCAGCAGCAAGTTATATAAGATTGTGTGTGTCTAACCACAATGGCTAATTAAAATAGTTTTGAAAGACCAAATTGCATGGATTTATTTGATATCTCAGTCAAAAATTCCCCCAGCTTGTGGTCATGCCTTTTTTGTGAGAGGAAGAGCTTTTTCAGTTGACGTGGTGGGCGGGAGGTGACGGTCTGCCAGCCCAAGGTCTCGCGGTGCTGCATCGTGGTGTGGCTAGATCAAGGGCCATGTCTTGTTAAATAGGCTAGCACTTCACTCCAGTGGGGAATCCGTGCTTAGGATCTACTTACTGTTTTAAAATAACAAAAATCCTCCCTGCCCCAGACCCCAGATTGGTGTATTAATTTATTCAGCAGAGGGGCATTGATGCGAGGTGTAATTAGCATGAAACACTTTCAGCTTGCTCTCAGGCTGAAGGGGGTAATGTAACTTCTTTGGTTTTCCTCTTTTAGCCCTTTCTCCCCTCACTCATTTTTAAAATAGCAGTGCTCTTCAGACTGTCAGGATTTCATGTTGTGACACCCTACTCAGGAGTTATGACAGCAGGGTAATGACAGCAACTGCCTCCTGAGAATCAATCAGGCAATTAATTTTGTAAATGAAATGCTGATTATACAAAGCTTCACATGAGAGGCCCAGTGATTAAAATCAATTTAACAAATTGTTTCAGGTGGGACTTGATTAATAATTTGCCATAAATGCTGAGGATATATGACCAGCATACCTTGTTGCCATGACTGTATATAAAAACTGCAGATAGGCTGCATAGCCGTGCTAGATATGACGTAGATAGAAATAGGAAGCTGTCCACACACGTGAAAAGATGCTGTCTCCTGCACCGAACTAGCTCCAGTGGAGGAAGTGCTCTCTCTCACAGCATCCTACTTCATGTTTTCCTGCACCTCGCTTTACAAAGTTAGGCTTGTGTGCAACCAAGTTAGCAGGACTTTTTTTTTTTTTTTTTAATGTGGGATGTCTTAGACTTTTCTTATGCTAATATTTATTATGAATCTTGAAGAGCTGCAGATGCCGTACAGACAGTTTCCATTCTTCATCACAGTAATAGCTATCCACGTCGCTCGGGAACTGTTGTTTTAAGAATACTAGAAATGTGACATTATAGTATGGAAATGAAAAACGCCCATGTTTGGAGCATCATAATTTGAGTGAAGTGACACTTGGGTAGGAGACACAGCTGGCGTCTTAACACTCGAGCACCATACATTGGTGAAGTGCCCATCACGAGCCAGATCCTGCCTCAGGCCTCTCGGTGTTTATTTCTTGCCATTTGCCACACGCAGGAAGCAGTAAGAGGTGACTTGGGGAGTGGTGAGGGGTCAGGTGTGCTTGAGTTTCTTTCACTTTGAGGTTTTTTTAAAGAAATGATTGCAGGATCCAGCAGATGGTGTAATGGTTATGTTGCTGGACTCCCATGTAGTTGACTGCAGGTTCATGTCCTGGACGCAGTGGTTTAAAACTCATGCTGGGTGGGAGGCCGGCAGGTGGCATAATGGTTAAGGGTGCTGGGCTTGGACATGGTTGACTGTGGTTCGAGTCCCAGACCTAGTGGCTTGCTTTCTCACTTTCCCTCTCTCTCTGTCTCGCTCTGTCCCTCTCTGGTGTAAATGAAGTTAAATAAAATAATTCTTTAAAAAGAAAAATCACACAATAAAACTCAATCTGGGCATATGCCCAAGGTCCTGAGAAGAGAATGGAGGAGAAGGAATTGTGGTGTGGCCATCCCCCTGGGAGGTAATTTCTCACTTTTGGTCTCTCTGTCTCTGATGAGCACACATGCCCTATAGCAAAAATCTCTCTCAAAAAAGAATAATTGCAATTTATACACTGTGTATCCAGAGTTGGGGCTATCAGCAGAGCCGGGATGAGGGACACAGCACTCTGGCCTTCCAGAGCTCTTTGTCTGATGAGGGAGACAGAGATAAAGAGCGAGTTGCAGTTGGTCATGGTAAATACAGTATCTACTAAATAAGAGACTTGCCAATGGTGGGAGGCTGGAGAAGGCACGGCGTTTTACCCAGTGATACTTTGCAGGGTTTGGAAGAGCTTCTTCAGGTCACAGTGTGGCCACAGGTGTGTTGAATGCAAGTGCGTTTTAGGAGGAGGTGGGTGGGGTGGAGGGTGTGCCCCAGAACATCGCAGGAGGTAGGAAAAGGCCTTCCAGGCCCAGGTGGCTAAGGCTGAAGTGGCAGGGAGTGCAGCTGAAGGGTGGTGAGACTTCGAGTTTGAATTTGTACTTCTGGGTCTTGAACTCTTAGATCCCTTAGTATCTTTTCCCCTGTCTCTTTATCTTGGAGGAGTTTATTGGTAAGATACCTGGTCAAAGAGTAAGGTGTAAAGAAGAAATACCGCCAGTGGTTCACATTCTTTTTGAGGTTTACCACAGCAGGTGGGAGGTCTAGCAGGGAGGAGGATGGCTAGAGGGTGTGAGAACAGCAAAGGGCTTCAGAGTTCAGTTGTCTCTCCAGTCCCCTCCCTGGCGTAAGTGGGGAGTGAAGTGACAGAGGAGCGAAGTTGCCCGGGAGCAATGGTCTTGAATGCTGAATGGAGTATTTCCCGGGTGCCAGCTTGCTCCTGGTGTTTCGAATCTGCTGTGTTAATTACTGCCATGAGGTGGGACTGTTACTACCCTATCCTGTGAGTAAGTTGCGAGTCAGGTGTAGGCCCTGTGTGCTAGCTCCAGAGCCTTGCACCTGAGCCTTTGTGCCACTGTGCCACCTCTGGCTGGACTGTGGAGAGAGCCATGCTCCAGACACGGTCCCTGGCTCGTGGCTCAGGGCTGCATCACTATAGCAAGCACCGAAGTTGCCACTTGACTGTCCCTGGGTAATCCCAGAATGCTCTGCGTCCTCTGGCTGAAGTTTCATCAGCTATGGCTTAGAGTTAATCCACTTTTTTAAAAAAAGAATTATGTAATTTTGTTTATCGTTACTATTATTTTTAAATTTACTACAAGGCACGTACGCTTACTAGTGAGAGAGACAGAGAGAGAGAAAGTGAGAAAGCAAGGCACCAGGTCTGGGACTCAAACTGTGGCGGCCATGTGGGAGTCTAGCACCTTTTAACCACTGTGCCATCTGCTGGCCCCGAGTTAATCTTCTTTTTAATTTGGACTGGATTTCTAAGATCCCCAACGTGTTTCCATATAGGTAGTTGCTTTCCTTACTATTGGGTCATTGGAAAGTCATGACGCATTGTCGCATAGAAAAACGCAGAAAAATATGCTGTGACATTCCCGGTGACTCAGTATCATCAGAAGAACCTGCCAGTCTGCCCCTGCCCTCGGCCCATTTGGTGCATTTTGTCTGTAGGTAGGGAAGAGGGGGAGTCAGGGTACACGGGAAAAGTGAACGTCACCAAAGCTCTTAGTGAGACTTACAGAAATAAATAAGGGGAAGAGGGCCAGAGAGAAAGCACCCCGGCAGGGTCTCCACGCGGCCCTCCAGCCCCAGCTTCCAGCCAGCCCCTTACTGTGAGCAGTGTGTGCTGGTGTCCTCAGGGAGGTCTCTGGCCTTGAGCTGGGAACCTGCCTGCATCCCCTTTTACTGCCTCACAGCTGTCTGCCCCATCTAGTCTTACATGTTGTGTTTAGTCACCTTGTCTTTTTTAAAGTATAAGAGTAACTAAAAAGTAATCATTTTTTGAAACAATCATATGACAGTAGAGGTCAGCAGATGCCTTCGCTGATAAAGGAGTCTGATCGGACCCTCTCTCTGAAAAGCATTTTAAAACCAGGGGCAGATGGCCTGTACATAAGCACAGCACGCACACTTGTTCCAGGTAGGTAAGTCAACTGGTAATTTTCATGGTACTCTCACTGACAATTTCTTTAATACACTTTTAAAGTCACTAATTTACACAGTGAATGGGTTAGTATGAAAGAGGTGTGGTGACGACCAGGGTGTTGCTGGGGAAGTCAGCAGTCCTCTGTCTTCAGGAGCTGCTGTGACACGCCTTTGGGTGGTTTCTTCATGCACGCCCCACACTGAACATCTTTCAAAGGTTGTCTGTAAGGGAGACTTTCATTTTCATTCGAAACATGGGGAAACTGAGGCTGAGAGCACTTGGACAGTTTACGCAGCAGCATTCCATGGCTGGAAGCACGGGGGTGGGAGAGGGAGAGGGAGAGGAACAGGAACGAACCCACTTCTAGCTGGTGATAAACTTTATGTTCTTTCCATTCTACTAGACATAGCAAATTGGTTTCTGCTTGCCTGCAAAATCTGGTCACTGATAGTGGCTGCCTGCAGCCACATGGGTGAAAGATTCTGAGGCTTACTGGACTTAGGGGAGACTAACGCTAGGACTGATTGGCGATGCCTGCATTCTGTACATTGGTGGATTTCCATGCCTTTCCTCGACTGTTCTGGCTTTACACCTCCGTGTAATAATGACGAAGGCAATGAGCTCTGTGGTGATTAGAAACCTGGCACGGCTGCACCTTCGAAGGCAGCACCTGCCATTCTGCGGCCCTTGTGTCACGGCAGTGGCTGCTCTTAGTGCACAGTGGGTGAACCGAGCCGCAGAAGTGCTTTGCTTTCTTCCGTTTCAGATGGAGACAAGAGGCGGTGTCAACAGCTCTATGATAGAGTTTCACAAAAGCTTCCTTTCTTGATTTCCATCAGTATTTACATGGGAAATATACCATATTATCTCTCTTCTTAAATGAGAACCTGCCACCGGGCTGTCAGTATGACACAGGAATACGACCGATATTGCACACTTAGGGATGAAAATGTGAGACGTGCTGAAGCCACGGTAAAAGCTTTACAGTTTTTTGGGGTAGCAGGAATAACAAATGTGAGTGAAATGGAAATATATTCTATTACTATTTTGATGCTCCTCTTAGACCTAATTTACTCTTGAAATAAACAATATCTACACACTAGTTTGTTCATAAAATCATTACATTTGCTAAATTAAATTTAAAAATGTAGTTTAGTCACACAGTAATTTACTCATCGAATTGACTTACAAGCTGCTGAGCTTGGGGGATTAAGCTAATAATAGGTTTTGCCAGTGTATAAAAATCAGGCAAAAACTGGGGAACCAAAATAGTTTCCTTTCTGAGCTCTGCTCTGCCGTACCTGGATGGCAGCTGTAAATGGGTGTGATGCCTGTTTTCTGCACTTCGCCATTCTGGTCCCTGTGGGAGAGCCTCTCAGGGAAGACACTTTACCTCGCAGTCACACAAATAAATATTATCGTGGATGCAGATCGAAGCCGTGTAGGAGCAGCACCGTGCTTTCCGAGGGGCCCCTCCTGTGCCTGTGTTCAGAGAACATGGCCTCAGAGCCGAGTCCCCACCAGGGAGCAGAGCGCATTCTAGCTGCAGGGAAATGTGTGGTGGGAGGCCTTGTGGTGGGGAGCTCATACGGTCCGTAGGAGGTTTCTGTTGGCACTGAGGGCAGGCCCAGCACAGCGGTTTGGAAAGGGATCGAGGGATTGGCTGTGGCAGAAAGGGGGAGTCAGCAGTCCTGGACTCTGACTTGCATGTCTGGATGGTGGGGTGTCTTTCCTATTAGAAACAGATGCATGGGCTCCTATGAGCGCCCAGGTGGGAATGTTGGGTGGCTCTGGGCTACAGAGAAACCAGCGCCAACGCATTTGGGAGACACAGGC
>NW_006159977.1:2275620-2283790 GCF_000334495.1 Tupaia belangeri chinensis | reverse complement strand
TGTAGGCTTGTGAGAGGCAATGGTTAGACCACCCGCATGCATGCTCCCTCACCTGTTACACCTGTGGCCTTCCAGAGGCCTCCATCCCCCTTCAAGCCCTTTGTTCCACTGGCCGCGGGGTCTTAATACACCATTCCTGTCTCTGTCCAACAAATGTGGATCACACCAGCCATTGTACCAAGTGCTGGGTGGACGGAGAGGAGAAGTGAGACCGAATTTTCACCTTTCATTAATAGTCTACCTGGGAGACAAGAAAGTGAATAGACTGAATTATTGAGTGATTTTGCTTTAACTGCAGTTTGCTGATTGGTTAAGAGGAAAAGCAAAAGGATTTTGGAGGCTCTTTCTATAGGATAAATCTGGTGGCATCTCATTGACTTCTCCGGCCACACTGTGAGTGGTGTGGCTGCGTGTGCCATAGTGAGCCGAGGCTTGGAGCGCTCCGCCATAGCGGCACAGGCAGGGCTCATAGGAGCCTTTTCCATTCTACCCTTTCAGTTTGAATCCTCTGTTTCTAAACCTTGGACTGTTTATTTTTATATTAGAAAAGATGAAGGGATTGAAGGAGGCACGAGCTTGTCACCTGAGGCAGGTGACCCAGTTCTTTTACTTTTGACTTAGATTTTATTGCCATTAGGTGAGCTCAGCTGAGCGCGTGGCTCCAGTTGACCGTACATGCATCTTCTGAGTGCTAGTATAGAATCATGTGGAAGTCGATGCGTCATCTTTACTTTCCATTATTGGGGGCGTTTATTTTCTGTGTTTAGCCGGTATTCCCGAGCACTTGCTGAGCAGCCACAGCCGTCTAAGTTACGTGTGCTGTGTGCGACATAAGAAAGTGTGCAGCACGGGCAATGCCACTCGAGTCTACTTGGGGGAGGGTAAGGAATAACAGGGAGAAAAAAAAGTAGTATAGGAGTTAAATAGACCAGGCCACCCAGAAGTCTTTTAATTCTGGTGGATTGGGCAGATGCCTTAGACAGCAAGTGCTTCCTGGGCATGATGAATGGGCCTCGGAGGTGCTGGAAGTGGGATGGACCTGGGTGGGAGTGACTCTTGTCTCGGGACAAGCAGAGCGGAGAGCAGGAGAGGGCCAGGGTGGGCACCAGCGGCTGCCCTGCCTCTGTCTGGGTGTGGATGGAGGGACACGCATGCTGGACAGCTATGCCCAGCTGTGCCTCCCTACCCTCTGTGGAAAGCCAGAGGAGTGTTTGCAGAATGCTTAGGAAAAACAGGCATTTTAGAGCTATATTTAGACATCATCACAGAAAAGTAAACAGAGATTGCTCCACCATACGACAGCAGCTATTTACAGGTCACTGTGGCTGCCCTGATCGTTATCAGCGTAGTTTTCACATAGCTATAATTCATGCGCATCATGATTTAAAAATACAGCATCATTTTATGTGTAGTTTTCCACGTCTGTATATTCCACTGTGTTGGTATATTGTGGCTTATTCACAGATGCTTTATTGTCATTTCCTTTTAAAAGTTTTTACTAGGAGGCATGCACTCACAGGAGAAGAGGAAAAGTGAGAAATACCCCCGGGGGGCATGACCACACTGCGGTCCCTTTTCTTACATTCTCTTCCTGGGATTTTGGGCATACACATACAAGTGCCCAGTGTGATTTTCAAACTGCCAGGTCTGAGACTTGAACCATGGTCTGCCATGTGGGAGTCCAGCGCCTTAACCATCACGCCACCTGCTGGCTTTTCTTTCCTTTTTTAAAGCTTATTTATGTGTTCCATGAGTGAGAAAGAATGACAGACAGAGATAGAGCCCTCCCAATGCACCTATGCCGTGCTCCACCCCCACACCAGGCTAGCCTAGCTCACTCCATGCCTATGTACTCAGGGAGGGCTCCAGATGCAAATGAGTCACCTTCCCATGTGGGTCAGCCTTGCAGAGCATCGCCATCCGGCCCCTCCTTGATGAATAACTGGATTGTTTCAGTTTTTCTCTGAACAGTGAGTAGTGGCTGCTGGCTTCCAGGTACTGAGCTGTCTCCTCTGAACTCACACCCTTTATACTTCTGACAGTCTGATGGACAGTAGTGGTCGAGCAGGCATCACTTCTTTCCTTAAGTAAATGAGGGAGCTAAGACGGCAGCCACTTACTCAGTGTCACCCAGCAGTACTCAGTGACGGTGCCAGGCTGCGAAGCCACCAGGATTCCAGAGCCTGTGCCTCGCCTCTGTGCCGGGTCTGCCCCATGCAGGGTGCTAAATCATGTATCCCAGATAGATCTGAATAAATATCCCCCCCCCCAATTCATGCAAGAATATTAGAGTTGAAACAAAATATTACCATTTTTAAAGGTTTTAGTTAAAGTTTAGTTATGCGTTCAGAAAGAGTTATATATATATATATATATTTTGAGATATTTTTGCTTTAGGGTACCTGTGCTCACCAGAGAGACAGAGCCAGTGAGAGGGAAAGTAGAAATCACTGCCCTCCGCCCCCTGCAGATGGCCACGCCATAATCCCTCCTCCATTCTTCCTGTGGGATCTTGGGCATGCATGCATGCACATGTGCCTGGTATGAGTTTCAAGCTTTCCAGGTCCAGAACTCAAACCTCAGTTGACCATGTTAGTCTAGCGGTGTAACTGCTGTGCCATCTGCTGCCTACCATTTTTTTCTTTAAAGTTTTTTTTTTTTTTTTTTTTTTTTTTAAAGTTTTTTTTTTTTTTTTTTTTGGCTATAGGGTGCACTTTCCGGGGAGAAACAGAGACAAGGAGAGTGAGAAATCACCCCCCAGAGAGCTAGCTATGTTGCAGTCCCTTCTCTTCCATTCTCCTCTTGGGATTTTGAGCACACATGCACATGTGCCTGGTGTGCCTATCAGGCTTCTGGGTAGGGACAGAATTGGCCACGTGGGATCCAGCCCTTAGCCACCACACCATGTGTTGGCCTGGGAGGGAGAGGGAGTGGCAGTACCCCTGACGGGATCTTGATGCTGTGATCCAGTCTTCCTATTTCAGCAAGCCCTAGATCCCGGGCACTATGTACCTGGCCTGCTCGAGGATGTCTCTGGACACGAACCCAGAAGCTTCCCATGCAGCTCAGCCTTACAGAATGCTGCATTTTATTATCGCACTGCTATTTGGCCCTATCACTGTTTTGTACCTATAGGCTAAACTATTCATTTACTCATGTTCAGTTTATATTTTCAGTTTTCTGGACAGTGGAGTATTACTTTAAGTTTTCTTCAGTTACCAGTAAGAGAGCATTTTCCCATCAGTGACTCAGAAGGGGCAGAGTTTCTTTCTGTGAGCTCTTGTTTAACCCTGATAGGTATGATTATAGATGGAGAAGATATGAAGTTATTTCTGTGGAGTTTTTTTTGTGAAGCTTTTCTCTCAAACTATGGTTTAAAGAGTTGGACTGAAAAAAAAATCATTACATATTGTATTCATGAAGAAAGAGATTTTTGCTATAGGGCACATGTGCTCACAGAGAGAGAGTCAGAAAGCGAGAAATCACCTCCCACCCCCCTCCCCGGGAGGATGGTCCCTTCTCCTCCATTCTCCTCTTGGGATTTTGGGCATGCACACACAAGTGCCCAGAATGAGTTTTAAGCTGCTGGATCTGGGACTTGAACTGTGGTTAGCCATGTGGGAGCCCAGGGCCCCAACCACTATGCCACTTACTGGTCTCTTCTTATCTTGACATTTTAGGGACAAAAATCTGAATACACGTGAAGATGCACTCTGAGAAGAGTGACACTGAAAGAATGTCTAAGTCAAAGGAGCGAAGTGTGGTCTTCCCTCCTTGTCCGTGGGCGTACGTTTCAAGACCCAAGTGGATGCCCAGACTTCAGCTAGTATTGAGCCTTATATATACTGGTTTTCCCCTGTAGATACCCATTGGTGATAAGGCTATTTTTGTTTTGTTTTAAATTTTCCAGAGGATGTGTGTGCTCACTAGAGAGACACAGAGGGAGAAAGCACGCCCCCATTGGAGTGTGGCCATGCCGTAATTCTTTCTCATTCATTTCTCCAATCTGTTGGGACTTTAGCCACACGTGCATGCACAAACACAAACACACACACACTCGGGGTGCTTTTTAAGCCTCGGGGTTGGGATTTGAATTGTGCAGCCATGTGGGACCCAGCTTCCTTAACCAGTAGATGATGGGCTGGTCTAGTAAAATTCAATCTATTAATTAGACATGGTGAGAGAGTAACTGCAATAACTACTAATGAGATAGAATGATTATAATAATAACCCAGCATCACTACTTTTGAGCTTTGGGGCAATGATTTAGTAAAATAAGGGTTATTTAGTACAAGTACCACAGTAACTGAGACAGTTACAGGTGACTAACAACAGGCAGCATGGACCCACTAGATGGGGGAGGAATCATGTCTCAGGCCACATGGAGCGGGATGGTACAAGATTTCATTGTGCTACTCTGAACGGGGCACAATTTAAATCATGTGAGTTGTTTATTTCTGGAATTTTCCATTTAATATTGTCAGACAGCTGTTGACCACTGGGAACTGAAGCCTTGGAAAGTGAAAGTGCAGAATGTGAAACCACAGATAAGAGGGGGCTATTGGGTGGTTTTCATTGAAAAACACATCATGATTTTTCCAACGGCCCAATGTTCTATGTGTCTAAAGTGTACTAAAAATGTGTGAATTGTTCTTTAACTGGGATAATCTTAAAAAGAGTTATTGAATTCCCAGGCCAGCCCCTAAAAGTCTATTTAACATAAAATATAGCTGAACTGTGCTACCCACATTTTTAGAATGTATAAGCATACACACACACACTTTTTTTTTTTTTTTTTGCTAGGTGCTTACATTGGACTGAGAGAGACATGGAAAGAGAGAGGGGAGAAATGTGAGAGGAAAAACTACCTGGGGGGTGTCACACTGCAGTCTCTTCTTCAGTCTCCTCTTGGGATTTTGTGCATACGTGCACAAGGACCTGGAGTGTTTCTCAAGCTGTTGGGTCCAGGACATGAACAACTCAGTTAGCCACAAAAATATATTTGAAAATACACATTGAACTCCTTCATTCAGTAGTAACCTTGGGTATGGAAGACCTTCTGAAGCTATTAGAGGACAGACACCACAGTAGCACTTTCCTAGAAGGAGATTTGCAAGTGTGTGTGTGTGTGTGCGCGCGCGCGCGCGCGCGCGCGTGCGTGTGTGTTAGCATGTATGTTGAGGGAGGCGTGGAGGCTCCAGTCCATACATATACAAATATCCTAATTTGAATAAGGAGTCTTTGCAAGAAAATCTTACCAAGTGGGAAATTGTCTTAGAAGTCAGATAACTAAAACCGTACTAGTTAGGCTAAGATCTTTTTGAAAATGGTGGTATATATTGTAGCTTTCAAAGCAATTGTTTTATTTTATGGAATTGAAACTCAAACTACAGGAGTTGTGGAATGCTGCCTAAAAGGCTCTTCTCACTGTGGGTGATGTCTCTGGTTAGCATAAATTTCACGGGAGAAATGCCAATGGTCATACTTAAGTATATCCATAGGATTGGGGATAAGAACATATAGATCTTTAGGCGTAGATGTGAATATGAGAAAAGATGTGGCTTTTATGCTTTCTGGAAGTTTTAGGTTTGATTTGGTATTTGGTTTTGTTAAGGAGATAGTAGTGAGAAGCAAAGGTCACGATTCTGCGGTCGTTCATATGTAGTGCTGGCTGTAGCCAGAGTCCCCAGCTGGGTGAGGTGGGATTGTGGGTGAACATTTAATAACAGGCCATAAGGAGAAAAGGGTGAAGTTATATAATTTGCATTGAATGAGTATCTGTTTTCCCATCTGAAGCCTCATTCAAAGATATTTGATGCATTTTGAGAGGTACAGATAATCTGTATTTCATGCTTCCCATTTTCAGAAATCTCACAGTTAAGCTAACATTTTTGACATGGGTGAAAATTAACTGAATTAAACAGGACCGTGAGAGTTGATGGCAGTGAGGAGACAGATGTCACACAACAGTTTTAGTCACTGATGAGCTTGCTGTACTGTTGTCTATAGTATTAAAATGTAGGCACTCCAGTTATTTTCCCACTTAAAGATCTGCTTTAAGGACCCCGTCTTGGTCCTGCACTCTTGAAAGCACAGTGAGTAGACCTTTCCCGTGCCCTGCCCCCTCCGGGCCGTGTGTGAGGGTAGGGCTGCCACAGACCTTATACTGGAAATTCGCCGTGTAATTTGATCGACTCAGCCTTGTTCACTGCGTGGATTTCAAAATCACAGTTTTGCCTTGATTTTCACACTTCTATAGAAAGTTTTATTGTACCTTTTGAAAGAAAATCTGGAAAATAATTATAGTTTGCTTTTCTCAGACATAGATTTTAATTTTTTCTTGTTTCATAGGGTGTGTGCGCTCACCAAGAGAGACAGAGAGAGAGAGAAAGCAAGAATTACTTCCAAGGGAGAAGGCCGGTCCTCCTTTCCCCTTTCTGAATTTTAGGCACACATGCACATGTGCCTGGAATGTTCCACAAGCCGCTGGGTCTGGGATTCAAAACGTGCAGGTGGCTTTGTGGGATCCAGCCGCCTGAACCACCACACCACCAGATGGCCCTATCGATTCTAATTTTAATAATTCTGAGAAAACTAATTTGTAGTCCTAGATTTTAGTTTTATTTCAAACACGTTCAGACAGTATACTGCCATTCCATTTCCACCAGTCTAAGTCTGGACTTTTTTTGTGCGGTCAGAGTAATACAGTCAAGTTCCATGAAGGTGTGACGTTTGAGCAGAACTGTTCTTTCTTGGATGTGGATGTGGGGCAGAGCACCCTGTCCCTTCCAGTGTCCTCAGTTTCATTCAGAAGAGATCAGTTCCTGGCAGATTCCTGTGGATCCCTCAAGACTGAGCTCGGGTCTTTCCTGTTGGACGCTTTGCTAGTCTTCATTGCAGACCAGTGAGAGGGTCCCTCTCACGGTGCCTCAGTGTGCCCTGAATGTGTCCAGCATGGCACAATGATCTTCATCATGATCCTCATCAGGTCTGCCTCCTTGTGGATCTCCAGGACAGCCAGTGAGGCTTGCTGGCTTTTCTGCCTCAGTGATGGCGGTGCACATAGTAGGTGCTCAGGAGGTGTGCAGTGAGGGGATGGCTCAGGCCCTTACAGTGAAAAGCCTACGCACAGCCTTGGGCGGGAGTGTGGGTGGAGGTGAGGATGCCGCTCTTACCTTCTAGCTTCTGCTCACACCCAGCAGTGACTGTTCTGTGAGCTCTCCAGAGATGATGCCTTTTTCTTTTTCTTTTTTTTGGGAGAGGTTTTTGCCATAGGACGCGTGTGCTTGCTAGAAAGACAGAGGGAGACAGAGAGACAGAAAGCCAGAAATCACCCCCCAGGGGGGATGGCCACGCTGCAGTCCCTTCTCCTCCATTCTCCTCTCGGGATCTTGGGCACGCACGCACACGCGCCCGGCGTGAGTTTAAACCACTGGGTCCAGGATTCGAACCATGGTTGACTACATGGGAGTCCAGTGACATAGCCATTACGCTAACTGCTGGTCCCGTGATGATGCCTTTTGTGTAGAAAACCATGAAAAAATATGTTCTGACTTTCCAACGACCCAGTAGCAAGCACTTCTACCTTCACCTTGTGGGCCTCCTGGCTGCATGTGGCAGGCCTGATTTGCTGTCACCCCTGTGCCTTCCCCCCTGTAACACCACACTCTGGGATTGCCGCTGCGTTGGTTGACCGTGCGGCCTGTCTGTGGGCTACGTGTGCCCTTTCTTCAAAGGGCAATGTTCCCTAGGATTTTGTCCCCTACTCACTGCTTTCTTTTCCTATAAGGAGGACTTGAAAAAGTCCTCCTTTTATGAAATTAATCAGGAAATGAAATTAAACTAAGAATTTGTTTTGGTGCAAACAAATTTGAAATCATTTTTTTTTTTTTAAATTACCAAAGGGTATGTGAACTTGTCAGAGAGAGGCAGAGATAGAAGGGAAAAGGCACCCACAAAGGGGCCGTGCCCTCCTACAGCCCCTCCTCCATTTCTCCATTCTGTCGCGATTTGAGGCACGTACACACATGCACTTTGTGTGTTTTCAAGCTGCTGGTGCAAGGATTTGAACTGTGGTTGGCCACGTGGGCTATGGGACCAGCCTATATTTTTTTATAATAGGCACTTTCCGTGAACTTTTTGAAGATCCCGTGTATTGGGCTGTAGGGAA